>NC_092859.1:52405742-52419816 GCF_032062135.1 Pyxicephalus adspersus
TTCAACAATAAATGTGTACTGTAGTCTTCTTCATGGAAAAATAAGACATCCCCTGAAAATAAGACCTAGTGTGTTTTTGGGAGCCAAAAAAAAATATAAGACAGTGTCTTATTTTTGGGGAAACACGGTATATGGAGATAAGTTTGAAACACGGTGTGTTGTTCGCTCGTTCTCCTTACATGCTTGTTTGTGCAGTTTATTACCATAATAATTTTAATGACTTTGCTCATTATGATTAGAACTGACACTGTTTGCATTATTTCCACTCATAATAGATAAGTTTTTATTTTTGCTGAACACATTTCTCTTATAAGGTTCATAGAAATTTGACATTTTCATAATTTTAACATTAGAAACTTTGCATGTAACGTCTCTATGATTCTTATTTTTGAGAATTTTATCAAGAAATGTAGCTGCCTCATATAAAGTTTCCTTCTCACTGGCTAAAGTAAGAGTAACAGCATCTAAATTAAACTTCTTCAAAATTGTTCTTATTAGAACTTTGGGTTGAAGATTTTCAAATATGAGATTGTATACTTTTTCAAACATGCTTTTATATGAAAATAATCTTCTTTTGTCCTCTTTGGTAATTAATTAAGTATGTCACCTGTTACACAGAAAGCAAAACTTTTAAGTCTGTCTTTCTCTGTATCTTGTGACCTATCAGTACATCTATCATCTGAAAATTTCCCAAATAAATTAATCCTTTGTAAAAAATGTATAGGAATCCACAGAGAAAACATAGAATTTCTCTGCTCTTTGGATAGCTCATATTTATCACAATATGCCTCAAATATGTGAGCATTGTGAAATTTGCTGATATTCACATCATATTTAGGAAGTACTTCACCTAAATTGATTGGATGCTTTTTCAGTTTTAACTTAAATATAGAATCACTGTGTGATTCCTGTCCTGATTCCTCTGTATCAGGAGAAAATGAGGAATCCTTAATTGTATTCTTACTATTTGTAGCTATTTTTCACATTATTTTGTGATTTTAACAACAATTCTGTTTGAGCCTCTAACTTCTGCTCTAACTCATCAATGTATTCCCCTACAATCTTACAATTCCAACAGTCAGTAACGCTATCCTGTACATCCGTTTAGCTTTTGCGGCTAAAGTATTAAATGTTGTGATAAGTTTCATCACATTTCTCAGTTTATGCTTTACTTTACTTGCTGTGAAGAATTTCTCATCTAACTTTAAATTCTCCTGAATACACTGAGAAACAAATCAATTTCCTAATGCTGCAACTGACTTATTCCCTAATACAGAATACTGCACATCACTTTCATCAGCAAAAGAATTAATAAATTCCATACTTACTCCCCAGAAATCTTCTGCACTTCTTTCCTTCTCATAAAGGGTTAGAGCTTTTCCTGCCTGGAACCTGGGACCTTCCTCTGGTTCCTTGCATCAACACGTCTCAGTACGTCGGGATCATGTTTGGATTCCTGTTCCTGATTCTAAGTTCTTCGATGTCTCCCAAATCTTGTTCACTTACTTCAGTGAAATATGCAAATTAGTCCCCCACAACAAGATTGGAGACGTCGATGTGGCTGGCTTGCCAATGTAAAAAAGTAATATTATAAAATATCGTTTGGGCACATTAAGAACAGGATTGTTATCTGTATCATAAAAAGCATGCATATTTATTCAAAAATCTTCATAGAAAATTACAGCAGTAGTTCAATAAGAATACATGAGTGTAAATATGTGTATGTGTGTGTGTGGGGAGGCCCGATGGATGTGACGTCCCACAATATAGTTACAATGCGATATATACCATTCCATACATTCCAATTTTGTCATACATAGAGAAATAGGGAAAGAAAACAATATGTTAATGCAGCTCATGAATATTTGCTCCAGCCTTCTGGGCAGTCTTAAACTCCAAAATAGCATCAACTCTGTCAAGTAAGATAGATAAATCAACATATGTTCTGCCCTTCACCTCCAGTTACGTACAAAAGCATGATATCATAAAAACTATAGGTTTCTAACAGAAACAAACAGAGTGAGACAAGTACAATGGACACAGCAAGGATAGGGGTGGAATACAAAGAATCTGCCTCCGCCTTACCCAGAAGATGGATTCAGCAGTTGTGTAGGAAGGGGCCGGAACCTTCACAATATAAGCACAGGCTTGTCTGGAGACATCCCTGGCATTCTTCCCTAGACAGAGAGTGTCTGGCAAGTCCCAGTTCCATGGGCTCAGGGGCGTCCAGGGAAGCTGGAATCCAATGCAGTCAGGCAACTGTTAATGCCTGGGCCTATTACATCTGGACAAACGGTGGGTTATTATCCACTCCTAACCTACGGTTAATCTAAAATGCCAACAACGAAAATTAGAAACCTATGCCTCTACTGTGTTTGATTCTGATGTAAGTGGCAGATTGTTGCTTCTGTGGTCGAACTTCATCTGGGATGATTGTATAGCTCAGCAAATTTTTTAAGAAGGCTGGTAACATCAACCAGAGCAAGGTCACTGGTCTCCATAAGCTGGAAAGCCCATGTCTGTGGAGGGAGATAACAGTGCCAACTTTAGTGCATTTAGTGCAAAAGTAGTGCATTGTGAAAGGCTCAGAGCTGGCTTTAATCTCAAATCTGTATCAGCAAAGGCAACATGGGTTTGGGTGACGGAACTGACTGATGAGGCAGGACAAACTGGCACATTTAGTACGATTACTTATGCGCTTGGCAGGGTCTGGATATGGCTTTACAGTTGACAGCAGCCTCTCTGGACCTCACTGAGATCTTCAATTGCGTGTGCACTTCGATTGCACAGAGATCTTCAACTCTGAGAGGTCAGAGCTGTTCTCAAAAGGCTGTTTTTTCTGTTAGGGTGACGGGATTACCTAGAGCGTGGAGTCTATGTTTCCATCAGTCTTCACCAGATGGGCCAGTGACCCTAATGGCCACCAGACTACTTTTACACCAGGTCGCGGCCCCTAAGCTCTTCCTAACAGGGGTGAGCAGAACAGAGAGCTTCAATGTAGGGACAGCCAGGATCAGATACTGGGTAGGATGCTAGCAAGAGACAAGGTCCAAACAGAGCAAGCCTGAGGATCCAGTAACCAGAGCCTGGAACCAGAGATGTATAAATAAGACTAGCAGCCAATAGAAGAAAACATTTGGAACCAGGAAAAAGTCTGCTCATTGGCTGCTGCACTGAACTGGAAAACTCTGAAATCACCTTCAGCTGTGTAAAGTCTCAGGATAATTGCAGGGGATGCTAAGAAAGACACATCTCTGCACAGCTAAAAGGAGGTTGGTCTTACAAAAGCTTTGCTACGATGAACATCAATGGACCATATGTGTTGATTTAAAAATTGTGAACTTCCTACTTGGACGGCAAAGTGCATACACAAAGTACCCATGTTTCATCTGCTTGTGATTGGGATTAATAAAGCAATTTGTTAGGGCTTGATTCAAATACATTTTTAGATTTTTCTCTATATTGAGTACTAAAAAATTTGATTGACCCCAGATTCAGAAACTGATAAATGATTCAAATTTCACAAGTTACATGACTGGTACTGAAGCTTCTGTCCGGCACAGCTATGTCATGGTTGTCAAGAACTTCCTGGATAACCATTAAGCACAAAATTATGAAGAACTGGTACAAAACTTGCTCTTAAACTTTACAATTTAGGTACTACTATGAGCATAAAGGTACACTATCTCTATAGCCAGTTGCAAAAATTTTAAGAAAACCTTGGCGATTTTATTGAGGAACAATGGGGAGAGGTTCCATCAAGATATAAAGGTGATGGAAGAAAGGTATCAGGGCAGATGGGATAGATTTATGATGGCAGACTACTGCTGGAGCCTTCAACGTGATTGTCCTGGTCTCACATAAAAGAAAATCATACAAACCGAGTTTTTCAATTACTTCTTTGTGATTAGTTCTTTAAATATACTGAATATAGAATATATTGACATTAGGTATTTCAAAAATTAAATTTTGTATAAGTAGGCATACCTAGTTTAATTTTGCCTAATTTTCATGTTTCGTTAGTTTTCAATGAGGTTATTATTGAGGTCATTATTTCAAAAACTAGAGCCAATCTAGCAAAACCAATACCATATTTGGAATCTGTACATCAAACATAACCTAAAATTACTTTAATTTGTTTGGCAGGAAAATGTTTGTTGACCAGTGTAATATTTAATATTTAGACAGCAAGACTCATTGTAAAATGCAAGAGGTTTTGTGCTGTAAAAATGCCTCCATTTTCTATAAAACATAGTACTAAGGCAATCAAAAAAGGCCTTCTGAAAAACATTGCGAGCTCAAGAGGGGCAAATGGGAGCAAATTGTATTTCCTGAGCATCCAGACACAAAGTCAAAAGATCAGATATTGTGCAAAGTAAAGTTGTATGGTTCATATCAAAAATAAATGCCAAAATTTAAAACATTTCTCTTCCTGAGCAGCCAGGCACAAAGTCCAACAAAGTCCTGGAGCATTTAATTTTATGCCAGTTCAGGAAAAAAATAAAGGTAACAAAGTTACTCTAAAAGTAGGGCAGTTAATAAACAGTGAACTGTACATCCAAAGTAGTCGTTAAGGTTTAATAACATTTCTTTTTCTGACCAGACAAGCACAGCAACCAGCCAATTAAATTGCAAAATAGGTGAGTGAGAAATCAATAAAAAAAAAGCCACAGCCCTCGTAAAATAATTTAATATAGAATGTTTTTGAATAAAATTCTATCTATAAAATACATTGAAAATGCAATAGATATATGTTTCATGGTTTAATACGCTAATTTGTTTTATGAAGACCATATTTGACTGTAAAAATAGAATAATTTTGTAAATGAACTGCTTGAGGAATTTATACACGAACAATTACAAAATTATTTATTTTTCACAGTCAAATACTGTGCCAGTGTGTACAGAAAAAGAAATATTGTTACCTATAGCAAGTAGTATAAATATCAAGCAGTGCACTGCACATCCAAACTAAATTTGTTACTTGCAGGGAAACTCTAGTTTTCCTTGCTGGTTGTTCAAAATTTTTGTTCTGGGGTTGGTTCTACTAGGAATCTGCAAGAGTAGGGTTGGACAGATTCCCAACTCTTGGTTCCATATTTTCCTGAGACTCACAAGCCTATAAAGACACCTTGTGGTACGCAGCAGGGGATGTAACTGTATGAGACAGACTCTCTGTGCCTATGATTTGCTTTGCTAGCCAGGAGCCTATTCTTTTTGTGTTCCCGAAACACCTCTGCAAGGGAAGACTGTTTTGTTTGTTTTAGGCAGGCCTAAAAGAGAAGCTGATGTCTGGAGATTGCCTTATTGCCAGCCTGCCATTTGGTTCTAACCTACACACAAGGTTGGCCTCTGTATTAAACAATATCTTAAAGCCCAAATATACTTCAAAAACACAGAATTATGGTAAAAAATGAACAGCAATGTTCATGAGTACAGTCAGTACAGTACAGTCAGAGTAGTTATGTAAATCTACTTTTATTCAACAGTCCATCTTCCTGAATGAAAAAAAAAACAACTTTTTCAAATGTTGAAAAATGCCTGAAAAAATCTGCCCGGGCATTTGCAAACTTTAAAGTTTTTGCCTTAAAATCAGTTCCGGGTGTCCATTCTCTATAGTAGACACCTGGGAGCAGTAATAACAGTATTTTTTTTACTGCAGGTATGATCATTGGAATATTATTTATTTGTCATAAATAAAATATACATCAGCATTATGCAAAAAATATTAATGCATGTTAGTATTTTAAAACAAGACATGTAGAGTAACTCTGCGCAACCTTATTCAATAAAATAGAGCAATACACAACAAATATGAGTGTGTGTGTGTGTGTGTGTGTGTGTGTGTAAGTTATCCAGGAGAGTTAGTACCTAACTGTTTAATTAAAGAATATCCATCTCTAATTGAAACTTATTCAAACCCATGTGCAAATTTTTTTTATAAATACAGTAAGGCTTTTCTCTTACTTTTATATATTGACACACCAGTGTTTATTTACAAGATCTGTTCCAGTTTCCTTTGCTTAAATTTTGCCCATCCAAAATTTATTTAACTATTTTTCAAAATACCTAGGATTCACTCTAGAGCAGAGGTCTCAACCCATAGGCTGCTGACCAGTGCCAGTCTGTGGCTGGGGAGTTGGGGGCCACAGATGACAGTTCCACAAATAGTGGAAACACTGGCAGCCCACCTTACTCTGTTCTGGAGCTAGTTAGTGTGACAGCAGGGGCGAAACCAGCGGGAGTGCAGGTAGCACTACACTGCTTTGCAACTAGTGACAGTGTGATGCTAGGAGGCCATTCTCAGCTAGGGTGCTTACAGGTGGTGAAGCTGCTGAGAATAGAAGAGCAGTGTAAACTTTACATATACTGGGGCTTGGGGACCACTGTATAAGGTCATGTCAAGGAGAAGCTTATCTATTTCTTAAAGAAACATCAGCTGTTAATATAACGATTGTACCCCACATAGGGTTTAAATTTGGCCTTTTAAATTTTTTTACCCATTGGAATATATTTTACAGTGAGTTTGTGTAGTACAGACTTGAAACATTCCCATTTCTGTTCAGAATTCTTTGAGGACAATATTCTCTCTAAGCCCAAGTCACACAGAGAGTCATCTTTAATAATGAAAACATTGATTTCTTAAAATTGAATGTTTTTATCTTTCCTGTTTTTGCTTCCTCTTTAAAGCCTACAATAAATGAAATTGTATTATGGTCAATGCTACCCAGATTCTCTTTTGAACTTTAATGGGTACCACAGCACATAGACAATTGACAGTACCCTAATGTTCATTGCCATGAGAGTGGCCCCCAGAGGGTCCCTAACATGCAAACTGAATTTAGGGACCCTGGAAATAGCTCCACTTAATGTAAAAATTCTCAGGATTGTTGTAAGGATTTTAGTGTTTAGTTACAGCTATTAGGGTCCCCTGAGTACCCTGTAAATTTCACATTTCTATGACAATCAGTGAAGGGGTTATGAAGGTTTATACATGGGGATAATGAAAGCTGCATAAACACAGACACAGCTCTCATGGGGCTGCTGCTGGGAATATCTCACAAGGGTAGCAGTAACATCTAGAGTTGCCACCACTGGGTTTTCCCCCTGCACTTCTTCACATAGCTTTGCAAAATCGTTAGGGTGCTCAAACACGACTGGCCTTCCGTTTCTGGGAGCCCTGTGGTGCCAGTTGTGAATGCTGTGTCAAGGGTAAAGCCTTTCAGCATTTGTAGGTCAGAGACTGGCAGGATGTCTCAGGAAGTAGTTTCACTACTACCGGTAGATTTCTAGATGCTTTTCTAGAAGCACAGAATATAACTGGGTATTAAAGCTTTAAAGTAAAGTAAACAGAGATTGTTGACCCGGGGAACATCTGATTGCCTCATGGAATCAGGAAGGGGTAATAGGGTTTTGTGAGATTTTGAGATATGTTTGTTTATTTCCCTAGCGGTTGAACTTGATCGACTTATATCGTTTTCCAACCTGATTTACTATTATCTTTAAATATACCATTTAGCCTTTTCACTACTTGAGGATGATAATATATGTGGAAGACTTGTGTAAAATTTTTTATACTCATAATTTGTGAAAGGACTTTAATATTGAAGTGGGATCCTCGATCTGACTATCAGCTCAGGAACCCCAAATCTGCAGACAAACTCAGTAATTTCCTTGCTACTGTTTTCGCATTAGCTTTAGCTGCTTGCCAAGCCTAATATTTAAATGTTCCCACTTTTGGATGCTTTATAATCTACTTGAAGCCTTTGGGAGAGAAACTCTGGTCTAGGTGAGTGTCTACTAAATATTTTGACTACATAGCATCATGGCATGAACAGGTAAGGCAGCAAAGAGTGTCTCCTGCAGCAAAGGGTGTAATTTCAGGAGCTATTCCGTTCGTCCATACTGTGACAGACATTGCATTCTTACCTAAGCGAGTGATCCCATGCGAGAGATAAGCCATCATAGTGTACAATTGTTGAGACAAGCAATGAATCTGACTAGTCCGCCAGACATTATCATCGTCTTCCTTCACCCCCAGCTCCATCCATTTGATTTCTTTACCTCCTTTGAGACCTGTTCTTGAAATTTTACTAGGAGTTCTAGGTTCACTGGCTCTTCATTATTTTGTGCAGCTTGGCAACCTCTAGAAGTTGTAGGGCTGCAAGAAAGCTCTCCCACTACTTGCATTAATTTGCATTTATAATTGGCTTACCTGTGGATGTCATGTAGTACCTACCCGTCCAAATGGGACTATGCCAAATGCATAGTGGCTGTCTGTACAGACGGGTATCTCTCCTACCTTGGTCAGAGTAAATGCTTCAATCAGGGTTTACCCCTGCATACCCAGTATGTGGTTCCCCATCATCAGTGTGGATCCATCTATAAACATTTCAAGATGAGGATAAGTTACATATATGATTAGATGATACATTTGCTAATCCCTGTGTCTCAGTTTGTATAAATTCATAGTAACCATGTACATCCTCTTGTCTTGAGGCACTCTCAACACATGGAAAGAGCATAGCAAGACCTAATATATAACACTTTCTGGTTGTTAAATTGGTAGGCGTAAATAAAACAACCTCACACTAATATTTCACATATATTATAAGTGTGTGATTTAAGACCAAGTCTGCTTATTTTTCCAGAATCAATGCACATGCTGCCACTTCTCCAACAGAAATTGTTGAAACCTTTAACACATGATCTATTTGATGGGAAATATGACAATGGTCTTTTTCTGTTTTCATGGCACAATATTCCTGTAGCATGACCAGCATACTTATGACAAAACAGCTAAAATGGTTTACTATAGTTTGGAAGAGGGGGTGGAAGCAGATAATATGGATGTTTTTCAGGTCCTCTTTTTTTCCCATGTCACTGTACAAAAGCAAATCATCTACATAGTGTAATAATGCTGTACTACCTTTTTCTGGAATCCATCGATTTAGTACCTCATGCAATGTTTTGTACAGGGTGAATTTACTACTCTCTTGTGCAAGACAAATCCAACATCTTTGCCTATTCTCAAAGGCAAAAACATATTCATATCTGGGTGCAAATGCACAGAAAAATATGTGTTAGTTTGTTAGTCAGTCACAGAGAAACAAGCAGCAGTTGGAGGCGTCCAACAGAGTTTGAGGGTTTGGTACCACTGAAGCGTCTGATTCTACTCTGTTTTTCACTGCTTCTCCCTGTTTGTGTTTCAGCTAGCCCTAAGTAAGTTGTCTACAACTCTCTTTTCCTGATTCTACAGATTGTCTGTCATCATCCTTGGTTCTTTTTGGGAAATATATGAAGTACAATAAAAGTACAAACAATGCAAACAACTAATTATGCATAACAATTATAAACAATACAAACAACAAATTAAACATCTCAACAACAAAAATGCTATTGACACAATATAAATGCTTGAGAACTCACACATCATTACACAAGAACCATTCTTACAACTAGTTGGATTTAAACAAAACTTTAGACAACAAAAATACCACCATCTTAATTTTCACACATACGTAACTTAATATCAGCACAGAAGGCATATGCACCATATTCCTTATATTTCCTTGCCATCAGCTGCGATTTCTAAAATGTGTTTTATAAATTCTGCTGCTGTAGGTGTATTTTATCTAGCCTGGGATGATATGATTTTTCTCTCTTTTACATCTTGATGGGAGGTGCACCAGTGACGTCTGTTAAAACTCTAATTTAGCCAGAGATTAGCTAATTTCTCAGATGTTTGTTGTACAATCTTTCTTCATTTTTAGCTTTAAATTGTTCATATATTGCAGTATCTGACCTGCCTCCCAGGAACAGTTTTCCTTTTTTTCAGATTTGCTCACTAAGCACAAATCTGTATTGGTAATTCCTGGGAGTCCCTGACACCAAATACCTCTGGAATTCTTGTGCAAATTTCCTTGAACTTCTGATGAGTCTGCGCAATTTTGTCAAACCATTGAAATCCATTGGAAGTTCCAGGAAATCATTACAGGAGGATTACTGGGGCTGCATTCATTCATGCAGCACTGGGAATCATTCTGTGAGATCCCAGGAAACTAGAGGTTAATTAACTTCTAGTGCACAGGGATCGCAGGCTGTGCTGACCAAATAATGGAGCCTAGTGACGGGAATCGCACACTGAGCTGATTAATAAATGCATTCATTGATCAGCACAGCTCGCAGGATTTTTTTTTTTTCAGGGGGGGCTGGGTGACAGTTGTAGTATAAAATAATACAATGTTTTACTGGCCTACCGATAGTTCTGGCTGCCTTTCTAACCACATTTCGTCCATTAATGCTCCTGGCTGCCTCTCTAACTACATGTGAGCTAACAATGTACCGGGCTGATCTTTGGTTTTCATCTGACCTATGACTACATCTGGCTGCTCTCTGTTTCTCATGTGGCCTACCAATGCTCCTGGCTGCCTCTCCAACAACATCTGAGCTAACAGTGCATCTGGCTGCTCTTTGTTTCTCATCTGGCCTACCAAAATCAACTGACTGCCTTTCTAACCAGATGTGGGCTAAAGTGGAAATCTCCCATGGGAAATTATGAAATTTGCTACATCATTAGGGTTAACACGCCTAATGCCCCCACAAAAAAATTGTAGCAGATACAAACCTAGAGAAATGTGTAGATCTGTGTAAAAATAGAAACTTTAGCTTTAATAAAACTGCACCCAAAATCAATATAGAATTTAAAAGGTTTGTTTAAAAATGTTTCAGGCTTTTTACCTAACTACATATTACAATACTACTATACTACTGCACAATATACTTGTTTTTAGTATTATGTACAGGTAATCATTTAACTACATTTGCCATCTAAATGTGGATTTAGTTAAAGGATTATCTATGCATGACAAAGTGAATTATTAAGTAACTTCTAATAGCATTCTATATCACTGCTTTTCTAGTTTCACATTTTAAAATGAGCATGGATGCCGAAGATACAACTTCCAAAGTAAGTATACCATGTTCTGTTTATTTAATAGTTAACATTAAAGTCTACATATTGTTACCTTAGTTTGCCTAGTAATTCAATAATTTAATTACATTTTTCATTTGTGCTAATATGACATTAGTGGAACATTTTTTATATTCTGGTGTTCTTTTCAATTGCCTTGAATATATTATTTAAAAGCTAGAGTCAAATGGAATTGTTCATTTCAAACTTATTATATACTGTAAAAAAAATGTATCTCTACATTGGCTAAACATGTATTTTATCAAATGTGTTCTGTATGCCTTTTCCAATATGGTTTCTAAACTGACATTATTGAATAATACAATTTGTCATTGTAGCCATCCAGGCCTGGTGCTTTATTTTTGCTAGAGATAGAGGTTAAATATTTCTGATAGTGTAATCAGTGAATTTCAAGTGACTAGATGGTTGTCAATTAGCTTTGGCAGTGGATGGAATAAAGAAGTTTTATCCGAAATCTCAGTGTATAGAAGTGCTGTGCAAGTAGCTAATTGATTTTTTTCAGGGTTTGAAGTTGTGGTATTTGGTAAGATAAACATGGATGTGAGGTGTGTAGGTTTGTATTTGGTTCTTGGTAGATTATCTGACATTTTATCAGATTCATTTCCAAAATTTAGGAGAATGTGGTTTGCCCATGTCTCTCAAATTTAGTTTAACCTTAATGCCATTTATTTTTATTTTCAGGTTTATTATAATCATTATATTATCCTTAAACTTGTCTTGTATAGCTTGTTTTTGTTCAGCAATTGACTGTAAATTGAGAAAATTAAGAAAATTATTTTCCCTGCTTTACCTGCTTCTCAAAATAAAATTTGTTGTTGTGGGCATCATTTTTAGTTTTGTACACTTGCAATACAAATTTAAGTGTATGTTGGAAATCACAGTCATCGCTGTTGTTACCCTATTTAGAAAAACCTGGTTAGAAGCTATGGGTTTCTGTCTTCTGAAGTAGCTATATTACATTCATAATTTATTGAGGGGTGTCAAAATGTCCTCCAATCCCTCTATAAGTTAGCAAACAGAACACATGGTTCCTCTGATTCAGATCAAATATCCAATTATAGGTGCTCGATGAGGGACACATTGGACTTTCCACAAAGAATTTAAAAAATGAAAAGCAAGGGCTAAACTCCAAGGTAAACTAAAGAAAACATAAATTCACTTCAGTTTAAATGATCCTATGTTATTTTACACATACAAGTAGTCACATACTCCATAGGTCAAATGTTCTAATAAAGCTCCCAGAGGCATAATCATTAAGGTGAATCTCCAGCTGATTATGCAAGGACTTTCTTATACCAATCATAATTTATTAAATTAAAGAATCAACCTATTCTCTGGGAATCCCACTGATAGCATGGCACCTGGGTGCAGGTAGCAGAGAATTCCTTCTACGTGCAGCCATGGGTGGTATCTATGTGGCTAGCTTCCTGAAAAAAGTTTTGGAATAGAACACTGGGAGTGTACAATGTGTTAGTCCCCGAAATTTGACTAAACCAGTTGGATGTTAAGCTTGTTTAAAGCGTAAATATAAATCATAAGGAGATAAAACATTTTCATGTAGAAAATAGGAGTGAAAAGGCAAATAAAGCTGATTGTACTGAAAAAGAGGAGAACAAAAAGTGCAAGACTATTTGTCTGGGAAGCAGTACAGTACTAGGTGGTCTTCGAATTATATTACCTTTTCTTTCTTTCAGTTTTTTTACACACTAATGGCATATTGAATTTTAATTTTGTTTCTAACATACAACTAATGGTGTGGAGGAAACATTGAGCCTGATTTATTAAAGCTCTCCAAGACTGGAAAAGATACTTTCATCAGTAACCCTGGGTTATCCAGCAAACTTGGATCAATGTTACTGATTAATCACCCCATCACTGGTTAATCCTTCTGTCACTGGAGTATCTGCCTAATATTTAATTCTTAAATCTGTGTGTTTATCTGCATGTGGTTTAGATTTTTCTCGGGTTGGTAAAAACTGGCTATGGCTGCCACTGTAAATCCTATTCTATTAGTTAATGAGTTTGAAGTTGTGATAATTATAGAGGAGTGCTTATTTGTTCCACATGAATTGTATGTGTTATTGTTGAAGTATATTATATATATATATATATATATATATATATATATATATATATATAGGCGATGTTTAATTAAAGATCTCAACTTTGTCTTTTCAAATATGTCAAAAAGCATAAAGATTTATTTCAGTTACTTATTTTTGCATGACTTTAAAATATAATAACACAAGCAGTGACTGGAACCTTAACTACCCATCTTTCAAAAGGTGTGTGATAAGGCCCCAAATGGCCAAAAAATGGCTACAGAGTTTGACACAGCTGCAGTATTACATTACTGGTCATTTTTTTTTTTCTGAGACCCTACATGCATAAAATTGTGTAGCTATGTAATATGGAAAGAAATCCTCTTTTGGTAGTTTCTCTCAAGTGTAAAAATGTAATGTAATCCCGAGTGTGACTCGGAGTGGACTTTACTTGCTAAAAGTGGTAACCCCCAATTGTCAAACTCAGGGTCGCATTAAATTTTAAAAAAAACCCACCTACCTTGCTCTTTCTGCATCCCCTGCCATCCTGTTGGTCCCCGCAGGTCCTGGAGATACATCCTTCCTCTTCGATCTTCATCCAGCTACTGCAAAGACGTTCTCCGGGGTTTCCCGATGACGTTGGTTACATCCTTCATTTTTTTAATTTTTTTTTTAACAGATTTTTGTGTTTTTTTATTTAAAGTTTATTATTAAATGTAATAAATGTATTAAATACTGGACATATTTCGGTAAGTTATACGTAAGAATTATAGGCCTACAATGTAAAAAGAATTTCCATGTAAAAAATGTAATGCTTTTTGCATGGAAATACAGACAGAATTAGGGGGGTTAAGTTTATTATTATTATTATTATTATTAAACAGGATTTTTATAGCACCAACATATTACGCAGCGCTGTACATTAAATAGGGGTTGCAAATGACAGACTAATACAGAGAGTGATATAGGAGGAGAGGACCCTGCCCCGAAGAGCTTACAATCTAGTAGGTGGGGGAATTTCACACACAATAGGATGGGA
>NC_092859.1:52422326-52448890 GCF_032062135.1 Pyxicephalus adspersus
GATCGGCGCCGCCTTCATGGGCGGGCACAAGTGCCGCACGCTGGATCTCAGGGGAAATCAAATGAATTTTTTTTTTCTTGTTTTCCCGTGCGGAAAACCTGGTGCGTCCTATAGTCCGGAGCGTCTAATGGTCCGAAAAATACGGTATATGAATATACAATATAAATTACTGAATGTGCATATATTGTTTTTTGTTTCTAAAACATTTAAACAGGAAGAAAATAAAATCACATTTGTTCACTGAATATAATAAAGGATATAATATATCCTGAATATAATAAAGCTTGAAACACACAATCATGAAAAAAAAACACATTTATTAATAAAATTAAATAAAAAACACAAAAATTAAATCAAAATTTAGCTTAAATTAAAAAATCAAAAATTAGCTTAAACAAGAATGCATATATAAATCAAAAATACTGAAAATGCAATAATTCTGTATACAATATAGTACTATTTTTTTTAAAACACCTCGATATTGTGCTAAATTTTAAAACAGGGCAGCACAGAGTCCAACTTCACATACCTATAGACAAAACCACATGAATATATTTTGTAATATTTTTGTATTAGATTGGATACAGGAGTTTGTATTGAATCCAATACAAGATATTTGAATTTCACCCCAAACCCCCCGTTGACAGGCGCACACAACAAAGTCATCAGGAATCACCGAGGGACGCGTGCACGAACGCCGAGTGTTCTAATTCTCTCCGTATTTCCATGCAAAAAGTGTTACATTTTTTTGCATGGAAATTTATTTTACATTGTAGGCTATAATTCTTAGGCATAACTCACCAAAATATGTCCAATATTTATTTAATTTATTAAATGTAATAATAAACTTTAAATAAAAAAAACAAGAAAAATCTGTTAAGAAAAATGTGTAAAAAGTAATATACCGGTACAGTAGCGTATATATTTTAAAAAATAGTGTAACTATATATGTATTATATAAAGATTTATTTGTATTGGACTCAATACAGCTATTTTGTATTGAATCTAATACAAAATTATTTGAATTTTCCTGCCTCCCACACACATCGATACATGTACCGACGTCACCAAGAAACCCTGGAGATCATCTCTACACACGCCAGGTGAATACTGAAGAGTGAAGACATCTCCGGAGGAGCTGCGGGGACAGTGTAAGTGTTTTTTTTCAGTTGTAATCTGATTGTCATACAATTCTGTATGACAATCAGATTGCACTATAATGCTTGTTTTCTTTTTTTAGCAACCCCTAGTTCAGGGTAAACGCTTTCAGCAAGTTTTTTTACCCCAAACTAGGCTCGTGACTGGGGTGACTGCCCAGGGGGTTAAGAAAAAGTATTTTGTACTGTTGTGTTGGTTATATTGGGTAATATGCTCTTATGAATTTATGATCTTTTGTGCATTACTGTTGGTCACCAGTAGATAGTGCTGTGTCCTCATGTAAAGTTTGTTTCTAACAGCTTGTCTGACATCTCTGATCTGTAGAACTAACGACAAATGCAATTTTAAGACATGCCATTAGGTGTCACCCATAAACTGTGATTCTATTTTTGAATGGCATTTTGTACCCACAATCAATTCATTATATATTTGTGTGTATATATTTTTTTATAAATGATAACAATAACTGAAATCACCCAAATGGGCTTGATCAATTACATACCTTTAAAGCAGAACTAAAGAAAAGAAAAACACCTACCTTGACATGTGGAAACCTGAGGTCGGGTATGCGCAGGAGGAGCAGTCTGTAGGCTTCCTATTCAAGCTTTACTGATGTGGGGGTAAAGATAAAGGAGGAGGGGTGTCTCCTTCAATTACAAAAAATCCACTTTTTTAAATTTAATATTAAAGGGTTCTCCACCATTTTATACAAAGGAAAAAATGTAGCGATAGGTCCATTTTAAATGTCTGGGCAGATAATATCACAAATTGATCCACATATGTTACGGGTATAGGTAATTAAGTGAGAGTGTCCAGACATGTAACTTCTTTGACTGTAATGATAATGTGATGCTGGGGGAATTAACCTCTGCAGCATGTGGCACAGTTTGTAAAACCAATGGAAGTCTCCTTATTTGTGCTAAAATAAAGACACTTTTATTCAGTCAAACAAACAAAAACTCCCACCATAGCTTACTCCAGTTTTTCTGCAGCTTCCTGCTGCCAGTCCATTTCAGATGCAGATATAGAACCCAACTCGAAGGTTTAGGTTTGATAACCTGCCATCAATCTTAACTCAGGGCTCACACATTTCCCAGGCTCCCTGGAATATAAGCTTCACCTGCCAGTCCAGGTCCTGTTAGACTGAGGCTTTCTCTTTGGCAGGATCCTTGGGGGAATGAAAGGGCCCACCCAACCTTCCTTTACATTCCAGAGCCCAGCACACTGGAACACTCACTGCTAAGCATGCAACCCTTGCCATACTAACCCTTTGCTCCTTTCCCAGTTACTTCTGGGGCAAAATTAAAACAATTGGTGTAAATTTTCTGCCTGTCCAGGACCCATCCCTGTGGTTCTGTCCAAATATTTATGTAAAAATAGTCAATTCAAGTTGTACTGATTTTAATAGATACTGAGTCAATGGGAAAGCAAAAGAACTGTCAATGGACCTGCAAGGAAATGTTTTATTCTACAAATCAGGAAAAGGATAAAAAAAATATCCATAGTCTTCAAAGTGCCTGTCAGTAGTATTCCAAGGGGATCACATCTAGACAAGCCTGAAAAGGTACGAAACAAAGTCCTTTTGGGATAATAAGACTAAAATTGAACTTTATGCTTTGACCACTAATTCCTTTGTTTAAATAGGATGCAACAAGCCTTGTGTCGAAAACCACAGTTCTTACTGTGAAGCATGAGGGTGGGTCTCTGATGTTCAGGGTTGTGTCAGCTACAGCAGCACAGGGAACTTAGTAAAAATGATGGCAAGATGAATACAACATATTTCCAGAAGGCAACTTTCCTGTTCAAAAGGCAACTTTTTCCTCTGCTTTTGACATTGTTGATCCCCCTTTTCAACTCCAGATCGTAACCTCTTTTGGTATCAGGGACACTGCTTTCTCTTAGTTTGCTTCCTGTCTGTCTGACCATTCCCTACAGGTTTCTTTCAATGATAATTTCTCCTCTCCCACTCTCCTCCCTGTGGATGTTCCCCAATGGTCAAACCTTGCTTTAATTATGTCACATTTAGAACGTTTCCAGGTGCTTCTACTTTCACCTATGCAATATCTCTAAATTATGCTGCTACTTGTCCCCAAAGACCACCAACTTCTCGTATAGGCTCTTATCTCTCATCTTGACTACTGAAAAGTTCTCCCCTCTGGTATTCCACTAACCAGGCTCTCTTTTCTACAATCTATCATAAAAAATGCAGCCAGACTTATCCAACCTTCCCACCACCTCTCATCTACCGTCTCTCTTTACAATTCTCTACACTGGCTTCCAGCTTTACCTCAGAACCAATTTCCTCCACAGCTTTTGTCCCACCTACCTTTCTGACCTGACCAAAAATACATGCCTAATGACTAATGACATTCTCATTTATAACCGCGTCACATGCAGGACTTTGACACTTTTCTAGGGTTGCCCTGGCTCTTTGGAACTATATTCTAAATGGCTTGGCTTGCTCCTACTTTCTGCACACTTGCAATAGCCCTTTAAATCCTTCTTTTCAAACTTCCCTGCAAGTCTTTTTCTGTCTCTTAACCACACAGTGCATAAACATGTACAGAAAAATCAAACTTATAAAGAGAAAAAAAAAACAATGTGCAATAAAATAGAACAACGACAATCTAATCAAGCAAGGGTCTGTTTGCCATAGTCCAGGTGTTTGTTCAAAGTCTAGTTGTTATTCACAGTTTCTGAAGTTGCCATGCATACCAACAATGATGACTTCTGTGTGAAAGCTCCCTCTGGATTGTTGACATGGCTTTTTCTAGGCCAATATACAGAGGAGTGACTGATATACCCAAACAATGACTGCAGGGTGTAGGAGGGCTGAGAGGGTATATTTAAGTAGGTTAAGGTGCTTTGACACACCTAGAATGTTCCACATTGTGACTCATATTTATATTTCTGCAAGCTACGATTTTATGGTGTGCAAACAAATTGAGTCCAACAAGCTGAAAATAGTGGTTTCTCAAGAACATGCTAAAGAGGGTTTCTGGGTTTTCTTGAGGCCTAGAAAAATTATTCTTGGTCATAAAAGTATTGTTATGATGATCGATCTGGCTATGTTTCTGCAATCTAATACTTTGTAGCCTTGTGATGGAAATATTAAGAATGTTATAGCATGTATGCCTAAAATACAGTTCAGGCCATACAGATGTCAGGCCACTTCACTACATTTATCTGCCAGATCCTGAGTTTTACAACACCTGGCACATGGAATTTCCACTTTTAAAACACAACATGTTAAGTAGATCATCAGGGAAAATGTTCTTGTGAATTATCTCATGAGGAGAAAATTCCTGGTAGGAAGTATTTATGCTCTAGTGTCCATACTGTTAGGTACAGGCCTATAAGAGGAACTCTAGTCTTTATTGTTGTGTCTTTAAGGGTGGATATGACATTGGTATTCTCATTAATGTCAAAGCCATTGCAGTCTCTTTTTTTACCACTTTGGGAAGATCTCATGTGCAGTTCATTCAAGAAAACCCAAGAATTTACATGACCTGGCATTTCTACCACCTGAAAAAATCAAGGAATTCATCCACATATATCACGACAGGCTACATACCATCATTGATGCTAAATTAAGTAATACACAGTGTTTAGAAGGGTATGCAAACTTTGAACAGGGATAATTTTTATTTACTTATTGCTGTTTTGTTTCATGATTGTGCTATTCTGTGATGCCTTATAGTTTAATTTGGATATTATAAGTAAATTAAATTTGTTTTGCCTAATCGTTCATGGTACACATTTTACGAATTCTGCCAGGGTATGTAAATGTATGAGTACAACTGTATACATTCTAACTCTTGTAGGGTATGCACAGAGGCACACCCCTGTCTGCAGCCCATAACCTCACAAATGACAAAGAATAAAAGCATATCCCTATAAAAGGTAATGTGCTCAAACTAGCTCTGGTATTATATAGTTACATAGTAGGTGAGGTTGAAAAAAAACATAAGTCCAACAAGTTCAACCACTAGGGAAATAAACATATCCCAGATATAAAACCCCCATAAGACATAGTTGGTCCAAAGGAAGGCAAAAAAAACACTGGTACAATTTGCTTCAACAGAGGAAAAAAATTCCTTCCTGATTCCATGAGGCAATTGGATGTTCCCTGGATCAACAGTCTCTGTTATTTTTACTTCAAAGCCTTAATACCCAATTATATTCTGTGTTTCTAGAAAAGCATCCAACTTTTTCCTAAAGCAATCTATAGTAGTTGCTGAAACTACTTCCTGTGGGAGCCTATTCCACAGTTTCACAGACCTTACAGTGAAGAATCCCTTCCTTATCCGGAGCTTAAACTTCTTTTTCTCCAGACACAAAGAGTGCCTTCTTGTTCTTTGTAATGAATAATTGGCAATAGAGTTCTCTTTATGGACCATTTATATATTTATACAGGATGATCATATCCCCCCTTAAAGGTCTCTTCTCAAGGGAGAATAGATTCAGTTCAGCTAATCTCTCCTCATAGCTGAGTGTCCATGATTCCTTTTATTAGTTTAGTTGCCCTTCCCTTTTGTGAACTGGTGCCAAAAACAAGACTGCATAATCCAGCTGTGGTCTGACCAATGCTTTGTACAAGGGCAGGTTTATGTCTCTGTCTCTGCAGTATATTCCTCTTTTAATACAAGAAAGTACTTTGCTAGCTTTAGGTATTGTACCTTCGCATTGCATACTAATAATAAGTTTATGATATACTAGAACCCCCAGATCTTTTTCTATTTCTGGCTACTCTGTATTCCCCCTAGACAGTATGAAGCATGCTTTACCACTAATACCCTAAGATTATTCAGAGTATGAATCATTAATCACTACTCCCTGGATGCATCTTCAAGCCAGTTCTCTATCCATTTACAGATTGTCTTTTCTAAACCTATTGACCCTAACTTGCATATTAACCGTCTGTGGGGTACTGTGTCAAATGCTTTAGCAAAGTCCAAGTACACTATATCAACTGCTACTCCACTGTCTACCTGTTTACTTAGTTCCTTGTTACCTATTTTCTAGCGGAAACTCCTCCATGTGGTTCTTTATCAAACTCTCTAGGACTTTTCCAACTCTGGATCTTAAACTTACCGGTCTATAGTTACTTGGTAATGACTTTGCTCACTATTTGAAGATAGAAACAACATTGGCCCTACGCCAATCCATTGGTACCATGCCAGTGATTAAAGAGTTTCTAAAAATTAGAAACAATAGCTCTGAAATAGCTGAGTTCATCTCTTTGAGGACACGTGGATGTAATCCATCAAGTCCTGGTGCTTTGTAAACCTTAATTTTGCCCAGCTGTTTCTCAATCATATCAATTTTGAGCTATTGTGGCTCATTTAAGGCAGTGACATCGCTATTAGCAATTTGGGCTTGAGCTCTGCCATTTTCTATTGTGAACAAAGAGCTAAAAAAGTGTTTAGTAAATCTGCCTTTTCTTTATCCCCAGTTCCCAACCCAGAGACATTCTTTAAGGGGGTTACATGCTCAGATCTGATCTATTTGCAATTAATATATTTAAAGCATATTTTGGGGGGTTGTCTTACTTTTCTTTCCAATCTGTCTTTCATTTGAATTTTGCCTATTTTAGCTTGTTTTTTCATCTTTTGTTATATTCTTTAAAGTTTTTAAATGATGAAGGCGATCCTTAATTTTAATATTTTTGGAATGTCCTTTTCTTATTCCTTATGGCTTTTTTTTAACATTAGCTGTGAGCCACATGGGTTTTAATTTTAGCCTCCTAAACTTATTACCTATTGGAATATATTTTTCAGTGTGTTTGTATAGAACAGACTTGAAACATTCCCATTTCTCTTCTGGTGTCCCTATGTCCAGGGTTGACACCTGCTTCCAGAAGAAAGCACAAGAGAGACTTAAAGAGAGTCGTGTGTGCCATTGGAATGGCTCCGACCCACTGAGCAAGTTAAATAGCATACCTTTCTCCTAAGGAACATGCTCACCCTGGGACTACAACTTCTGGAACTTTGTAAACATCTTCAGTAAAAAATCAGGCAGAAAATCTTCCTGCATGTCATCCTTATAACTGCCACATAAACATGATCCCTGGTTTTACACTTCCCTAAGGTAAAATTTACCTCTCTACCTTCTATTGACTTAAACCATGCCTAAATATATTCAATAGGTTTTGGAGAAGGTTTTATCTGCAAGACAGCATCTGTTTTGTGGGATTTTATGTGCAGAAAAGGGACGGTTCTGTATGTGTCAGATTACCTGAGTTTAAATAAAAAATACCATTACAAACAAGTATCCCTTGTCTCTCACTCCAATACAAGAGGTGGATGGGAGGTGATTGTGGTCCTTGAGCTGGTAGGGCTGGCAATGGCTGACATTAGAAGGGCCAGTATGTGCTACAGAAAAGAGAGGTAAAAACATAATCAAAACAAGCAGAGGCCAGGACATGTGTCAGTCAGGGATGTCAGGACAAGCAGGGATTAGAAACCAGAGAAGCTAGGTGCAGTTCATGAGACACTAATGTAGTCTGGACATTAAAAGGCAGCTGCAGGAAGCCAGAAATCCAAGATGTTTAACGTTAGGCTATGATCAGAACCAGGAAAGAAACACACCCTGGATCCCGTAGAGCAGATACCATAATAATCTATTTTTTGGGCATTATCTTGTCCTGTCACTTTCTTATATTGTCATTTAATTATATTATTAATATCATGTAACCAGGCATAGGATTGTGTGACAAGTAGGTACCAATTACCATAGAGAGAGACATGATGACCGGGAAGTAGACAAAGCATAAGTCTCAGAGGATACTGATCCTTCCTGGGTCAGCCTTCTACACACCATCAGCCATTGACACATCCTAGAAGAATTCAGGGAGGGGGTTGTAATCTTAGGGGGAAATGTTAACTTCACCCCAGACAGAGTCCTGGATTCCTCTTGTGCGCTGGCTACTAATCCTGCCTCTCCTGGAAGGCACCTAAGACATTGTTGGACCCCTGGTCCAATTATTGAGAGGGTTATAGGCTTGGAGCCAAGGTATGCCCAGGATGACAGAGAACAAAAGAAATGGGATTAGGTCAAAACTCAGAAATTCCTGATGGTTAGCAGAAATACAGGTTAGGATTGGATATGACTACTGAGTTACCAGGCCAGACACCTGGGCAAGTTCATCCTTAAACTGCTAAGAAAGCCCAATTTGGAATTGGTGTTGGAGTGCTGCATCATTCCAGTGCTGCATCATTCCACTGTCAAAACTCCAACGATTAAAGTCAGAGACATATTCCTCCACCCCCACTGGCAGGGTCCCCAGAAAAACCCATGTCTGTTATTCCCCTTAAAGGAGGGAGATAACTGTATGGAGTGTAAGTGTCCCCTGTACTTCACCAGAGCTCGCTGCAAGGGATGATGGGCCAGTGACCCTAGTGGCCACTGGACTACTTTGCTGCAGGGAGAACACCAGGTCGCACACAATATGTGTTTCCTGTGTGCTTATAATATTGCATTTATAGTGTTTAGGCTGTAGACCATACAGTGGCAAATTATTGTGAGCTATTCAGGCCCTTGGTGTTAATGGATAGAATAATAACCATTAGACCTCAGAATATTACCTGGTTGTGTTTTGCTTGGCATATATGAAATAAGAAATAAGTAAACAGGTAGACAGTGGAGTATAACTTTCCACGCTTCCCATAGAACATAAAGCGAACATAATGGCAAATAGGTTTAGTGGGTGCGCAAGGCTTGAAACAAGGTATCAACTTTTTTAAGAAAGAATAAAGAAAGTTGTCAGAACAGAACATGACTTCAAAACAGTAATGAGAGTTATATTAGAAACAAAAAAGTAAATATCATTAAAATAAATCCCAATATGAGAAAAGCACTCCATAACAAAATTGTGAGTACCCAAATGTGGGAAAAATGATCAAATATTGTATAAGCAAATCTGTATCAAAACTTAACTTGCAAATTGTAGCACCTAAAAATGAAATTGTATAGTAGAAGTGTCCAAAAGATTAAAAAAAAAGTATATCTTATTAGGCCCTTATTCCAATGGATGAGGTGATTTCCGTGACACTTTCTGCCATTACCTTTGAAGCAGTGGAACGAGTGATCAGAAGTCAATTTTGCCTTGCATATCCAATGCCATTAAGGATATTTTTGTCAAACACCCTTTACCAGACTGTTTGACTGAGACTAATTGTCCATTAGTATTGACTGCAGACTACATGCAGCGCTGCATGGAGAGATTTTCTGCACCTTCCAGACCACTCGCCACCTAGCCCACCCCCCTCTTGACCGAGAAGCCAATACAGTTAGGCTCCTGCAGGCTGTCAGCCGCAGAGAGGTTGAGGAGGAGGTCCAAAAGGCTATGTTTGTGTCGCGGAGAATCTGGTCACTTTGTGCGATCCTATTCTTATAAGAAATTTAGGGAAACTTCAGCGCCTAGTGAGCCCATGTAAACCCACAAGCAGGTATTTCCTCGGAAAACTGATTGTTTCTTATTACCTGTTAAAATTGACTTGGATACTTCCATTGAGCATTTCCAGGCATTCCTGGATAGTAGTGCTGCTAGTAATTTTATGAATTTATATCTCTGGCCAGCTCCCTTGGAATTCCAGTTCTTAACCTACCATTATGTGTATTGGCTATAGATGATTCTTTTTTGCAGCAAGGAAAACCAGAAGGTTTTGGTTAAGGTGGGTTTTGTCAACTTGGAAATGGTAAATTTTTCTTTCTGCTGAACATTACTTCATCCCATTTAATTCTGAGTCTTCCATCCTTACGCAAGCATAATCCAGTAATTGATTGGGACTGTAGGCAGCATGTTTAATGGGGGAAGCCCAGCTGGATATTGAATCAGAATGGTGAACCTGTTTTCAAACTGTAACAATGTTACATTAGATTGTGATTCCTCAATAGTGCGGGAAGTACAAAAAGAAAATTGATTGGTGTTCCCAAGTTACTTCTCTACAAAGGAAGAAACAATCAGATCTAATCTAGTCAACTCTGGTATGCCCTCTCTTGACAGTGTAGAACGGGAATAGGCTGCCATTCTAATGAAAGAACTATACAGGAGATCTGCTCCACCCTCATGGGAAAGGCCCCAGGGCTGGATATTGTTATCTTGGGCTACTGCAAGACTTTCCTAGAACTACTGACCCCCCACTTCTTAAAGGCATTTAACATGATTGTGGAAGGTAGGCGTTACCAACTGAAGCGCATATCCCAGTAAATCCAAGGGGGAGCAAATTTCCAGCTCTGTGGGCAAGCTTTAGGACAATCTCTGCTCAACCTAGATCTCAAATTATTTATGAAGAACTTAGCCCTTGGATTTCAACTGCTTATGCATAAACTGAAACAATATGAACAAGCTGGTTTCATGCCCTCACGAAAGAGAATGGACCATGGGTACTCAGTGTAACAAGGTGAAAGTACTTTTGGGGCTACAGGTGCAGTAAGGGTTAAAGAACAACAAAAAACACTTTGATTCTGTTTACCCCAGGGAGTTCTCATTTTCATATCATCCAGGAAGTGAGGCAGGGGGAAAATGGCATTTCTTTACGCGTATCCACAAATCTGAGCATCAGCACTCAATTCTATGATATCTGGAGTTAACAATTATACACTGATCTTAACCTATTTAATCGTTACATGACTATTGCTAGCTCATTTTGACCAAACCTCATTGTTACATTATACTGTAAAAAACTTGTAATTGTTAGTATGAGATTATATTTTGTATATTACCAGCTGCTTTCTTTTCTCATGACCCATCAGGTCATGACTAATTTTCTTCTTATCAGGTCACAAGATGTTCACAAGGGCACATACTAAGACAATTTTCATAAATTCTTCTGTACATCAACAATATATGTATTCATTATTCCATGTTTTTGTATTTAACTTGCTAAAAAATATTAACTTTTAGTTGTCTCCTTAGTGGAATAATCAAAAAGCCTTACCATTCCTGCTACACTCATTTGGATTCATACAGCTAAATAGGAGAGCACACAGGCTCTGTTACTGTCTATTGATGCTGAAAAAGCTTGACAGGGTAGACTGGAACTTTATGAATCCTACCCTGTGGCATATCAGAATGGAATGGAACATTCTTTCTTGAATTTTATCAGTGTACCAACATCCATCGGCCAGTGTCAGGGTAAATGGCTATGGCTTGGAACAAATTCCTATAATAAATAGTACATGTCAGGGTTGCCCCTTATCTCCTTTGATCTTTTTCTGGCCTTGGATCTCCTGTTATGTTCGATAAGATTTATTCCAAATAATATGGGTCTGCAGTTAGGAAACTCACACCAGAAGACGTGCCAATCTGATGTTCTTTGTCTCAAACCCAATCATGTCCCTCCCCAATCTTCTTAAGGAGTTCAGGGACTATGGGATGTTGTCTAATTAAAAAAAAAATACTCCAAATTGAAAGCTCTGAATATTAGTCTCTCGATGCACTTTTTAAATGTGATTTCCTCATCTTAATCATCCAAGTGGACAGAGATTGGACTTAAATCTTTGGGTATTCCTATACCTGTCTTATGTCTTTTGATTGAATTGCACACCCCTTCTCTCTAGATTATGGTCTGAACTACATAGATGGGTTAGGGTCACTTTTACCTAATTTGGCTGTATTCAAATTTTGAAGATGAATGCTCAGCTATTCCTGTTCCAAACTTGCCTTATAGAGACCCCCCACCTCTTTCCTCAAATCAATCAGTTCCTTATTTTTTTATTTTATTTGTAACAGTAGATGCCGGTGCAGGTTATTAAATCTTCCTAAAACAGCAGGGGGCTTGGGTATCCCAGATTATTTTGCATACTATGTGGCAGCACACCTGACCTGAGTAGAAGACTGATGTTGATATGATATTTGTAAAAACTTGGTGTCTCTGTAAAAATCTTTCAGTAGCATTCTATCACACTTGGTGCCCTGAATGAAATCCCCTGCACTGCATGTGATCAAACAGCACCCCTCCATTGGACCTTCCTGGCGTATATGCTCCAAATTCTTTTACATCTTGATCCTCTCTTTCCATTGGTCACCTCTGATTCTGATCATTGGCATTCCCTCTTTCTCTTCTGGCCTTGAGTATCCAGGACTACGTATTTTGATTTTACGTAAGCTTTGTAGAGCCCAGGATTTTATTTAGGGAAAGGGCAATGGTATCGGAGCTGGCTTCGCCTAATCTGCCATTTTACTTGGCACCTTGGAGTGCATTCTAGCTAGTGCACATCTTTACAACTCTATTCACCCATCAAAATTGTTTCTCGCTCCTTGACAAGCTTTGGGCAACTATGTATGGGTACAGGGGTGGCTTTCCAAGTGCTCTCAGAAATATACACTGGTTTAAACACCCCAAACAGTAGTTTACACCCAACTTTGTAAGGGCTTGGGAAATGGAACTAAGTGTTACCTTTTCATCTCACCAGAAATTAAGGATCATGTCTCACCCATAAATCTTGGTTTTGCAATAAATTTCCAAGCAGCTGCATAGAATTTTCCCCACAATCCCACATACTTGCTGGAGGTGTGGTAGAGATAGAGGGACAATACTTCATCTTTTCTGGACATGCCTTGTCTGTCAACCTTTCTGGTCCAAAGTCTGGGAGATCACACAAACATTTACAGATTGTACTTAACAGATTCTCTTCTTTCTTCATCACAACGCTGCCTGAACACGTGTGCCCTTACCCTGGGTACTGAATGTCAATGAAATTATATTGATAGAAGACCTGACTGTTGCCCTCCATGATTCTGCAGAATTTTTTTTGTAATATGTTATTCTACTGGAGACAATTTCAGGAATCAGATGAGTACAGAAATTGCATAGTCTAACCCACTTTAATTCTCTTTGGTTTCTCTAAGCACACTCCTCTGTAGCATGTACTACACAGGCAATTGTATATTACTCCCTTCCTCCATTGTGATGTTAAAAAAGATAAATAATGCTCATGAGGACACAGATCACCGAATCGTGCTGAGAGTAACTACTCCATAGGGAATCAGGAGTTACCTGAAGTTAAACTTGCCTTAGAAGAATGGCATCACTTCCTTGAGGGAGCACTTTATCCTGTGACAACATGCACTGATAACAAAAACCTACAAAATTTGCAGACCACCTAATCCCTCAATCCCGTTCAAGCCTTGTGGTTTCTTTCTTTCTAAAAGTTTGATACTTTACCTACCTACCTACCACCCAGATTTCAAGAATATTAAGGATGATGCATTGTCCAATTTGAAAAGGAGGATCATTGGCTAGCCTTCATCATTGACCCTGTTCAAATTGTTTTCATGGCTCTTTTAAATAAAAAAGTGTGCAGCACCTCCAACCTCAGAAAACCTTCCAGGATACCTAAATCCTGCATCCCTGCATCCCAGGATGCTCTTCGCTGCTCCTTCTGCACATGCCCTGATCTTGGGCAAGTGCAGAAGTATCCCTTTCATCAATGGAAAAAAAATTGCAGATCTCACACATGTGCAGTTCCAGATCGGGTGATGCAGGAAGAAGAACTCCGAAGAAGAGAAAAGATGTTCGCCAGGCCGAATAGAGATACTGGGACGACGCGGAACCTGATGGAAGAAACCTTCCGACAGATAGACTGATCTGCGGGAAAGGTAAGTGTTTTTTTTTTATTTTGGGTTTAGTCATTTGTTTGGTAGGCCCAGCACATTTCAGTTCTCAGATGGGGATTATGACTTCAAGTTTGTTGTGCATTATAGACAACAGAAAACTTTTGACCTGTTCCATTGCAATTATTAGTGTTCAAATTTGAAACACAATGACCCTGATTCATCATTAAAATCCGCGATCGCTGGAAGCGCGATAATACGCGCGACCAGCGATTGCGGATTACCGCGGTCCGGGACTCGAGGGCGCGCGTACAATCGCATCCTGAATCTGCCGGCCGGATTTCTGCCATGCGCAATAGGGGTCGCGAATCTGCCAATTAAGGCAATTACATTTCAGCTGCGCAATTAAGGAGGATCTAAGCACAATGGTGATGCATGATCGCCAGTAAAAAGCTGTCGGATAAGCGCGGCTCCGTGCGCGAGCTTTTCCGGTTGTTGAATAGCGCGATCGCGCACGATTCCGGATCGCTAATACGAATGCGCGACCGATAATCCGATTTTGCTTGATGAATCAGGGGCAATGTGTTTCATTTTGTGTCTGTTTGCATTGAATATGCCCAGCACAAGGTGCCTAAAAGCTCCCCTCCTTGTTCTTTGCTCTAGCTTCTTACTCCTGAGCATACCTAGACTAATATTTCCATTGAATTTATTACTGATTCACTAGCCTTCAATGCTTTTTGTACAACTGTGGTTGTGGTTGACTGATTCTCTATGATAGCACATTTTATTCCTCTATTTGGACTTCCCTCAGCCTTCATTGTGGTGAAGACCTTCTTTAAGAAAATTGTTCATCCGCATACGTTACCATCCAACACTGTCTTTAATTACTGTGTGCAAGTTGTGTCCCACTTCTGGAAAGCCAACTGTGGGAAATCAAAGTCCTATGGGAGATCCTTCAGCCTATCACTCACAGTCTAAAGCTTAAACCAGAGGATTATACAATCTCCAGAGCCATATCTCTAGCTATATGTCAGATCCCAGCAGGATAACTCCTTAGATCTTGTTCCTTTGGCTTATTTGTCCACAATATCCACTCCAATGAATCAACAGGCCAAAGTCCCTTCTTTATCACCTGTTCATCACTATCCCAGGTTCTCCCTTCCCTGATTTAGAGAAAGGTCCAGAAGATAGTGCAATGCACTTTTGCATGTTGCAAAATTGAGCTGACAAGAAAATATTTCCTGCACATTCCTAAATAAGCAGCAAGCATAGTTATTTGCAAATGCAAATGCATTTTTTTTTTATTCAATACTGTATACCCAGGGCGCCCCTCCATGTTGTGGTGTACACACAAAGCATTCATACGAGAGATACAGATTAAATTTAATGTACCAGAAATTAAAGTAAGAAAGTACAAGAAAATGTAATGAGTGTTTTTTTTCTTCAGCTGTAGCTTCTGAATTATTATAGTGTAAAAGAGAACTTTGCCTCCTCCTAATTGGTGACCAGAAGAACGTTTTTCAAAGTCTATAATTAAAATACTATAGTAAAGGCAACAGAGCAAACAAATTAGTAGCTAACAAACTTAAAAAGAGACAATGCCAGAACAATGTATTTTTCATTAGACACCAAAATTTTTCATAATTTTTTTTTATCTTCCGGGTATCTTTGATGCCTTTAGTAAATATTATAATTCTCTATACCAGTGATGGCTAACCTTTTTGAGCCCGAGTGCCCAAACTGCCACACAAAACCAAAGAATTTCCTCAAAGTGCCAGCACGTCAATTAAACCTTAATAACAAGATTTTAGTATCTAAAAACTCTTTATAAAGTTGCCTGAACTATGTAACATCATTTGGAATCTTTGTATTGTCAGAGAATCAATTTGATTAAAATCCTTTGGTTTTCATTTCAATTTATTGGCAATTTATAATGTTTTAATTTCGTTCATAAATAGCCTAACTTCTTCCAAGCAGGCCACAAATCTCTCTAACACTCGTCCTCTGCTCTGCCGCATATCTTAATTGCGGACCTTCCCGCATGCCAGCTGCAAGGCCTTCACGTGCCACAGCTGGCACGCGTGCCATAGGTTCGCCATCGCTGCTCTATACAATCTGAAGGAAAACCCAGAGGCTCGTTTACCCTGTAGAGACTCAAGAGACGGATTTCTGAGCTTTTTTAAACTTCCATTCTAAATTTCCATCAAATGTATTTTCATAACAAACCATTTACAGTTCAGAAAGTTCACACGGTAATTTGCAAACATTTTACCATTAAGGTTCCAGGAGCAGATGGGTTCACAGCAGAAAAATATCAAACATATTAAAAAACCTTTGCTCTGTATCTTGTAGATTTGTATAATTCTGCTTCATCCATCCTGCTAGAAATGTTAGAAGCGGTATTGATTATACTTCCTAAACTATACACTTTATGTCTATACCTCTATTAAACACAGGCATTAAAATTTACACCAAAGCTCTAGCTTAAGAGTAACAAAAACCACTCCATTTCATATTAAAACAGACAAAGTGTAGCTTGTTAACAGTTGTCAAGCCCCAATTGGTACAAGGCAAAATATTGATTTACTTGGTCTAACTGAAACTTCAGAAACTCTGGCACTTTTCTTACCATTAGATGACAAAAAGGCATTTCAAAGGGTAAATTAGCTATTTCTTTGAGTGACCTTAATGAAATACAAGTTTCGGGTCCAATAATAGCTACGGCTCTATGTTCCACAATTTCATTTTGTTCATCATCATCGGTATATACATCTGACAATGCTCTATTGTCTACTCTTTACATCTAACAGGGCGAGACAAGGTTGCCTACTCTCTCCAATCCCACATGTGTAACCAAGAACCATTGGCACAATCCATTTAGGCCAATCCACTAATGAAATGCATTCCTGTTGCAGTTAAAGCTCACAACCTTGGTTTATTTTGCAAACAATGTGTTTTTTTTTTTCTACAACGAGCCTCCCCCTAGTGACATCCTGCTATATACTCGCGATCTCATAGTCTGACCATGATGCGGTCATGGCTACCTTTTCCTAACTTTTCCCCAAACCAGACTTCTTTTAGTTGCTGAACAATTCCCTTCTAAGTAATCCTACAGTGTGTCATAAAATTCAGGCTGCACTTTCTGATTATTTTTCCCTAAACCAAACCCCTGAGGTTTCAAGTGCAACCCTATGGGCTGCCCACAAATTGGTAATTAGAGACCGCTCAATCTGATTTGCCTCCCAGGTTAAAAAACAGCAGATACACAAATTGAATGGTTGGAAAGAGAATACACTGACTTACGTACTCAGTTCACTGCTACCCCTACAAGGGATGTGGGAAGGCGCCTAGAGGCCTGTTAGGACACTACAGAGTTTATGCTCTGTATCTCTGGCTAAAAAAACGCTAAGATGGACTAAAAACAAATTCTACTTTCACAGCAAGACATCCCACACAATGTTTGCAAGAAGGGTGCATCAACCAGATCGCTGCTTTACCCTCTATCACTGTAAGGTCAACGGCTCAGACCTCACAAGTAACCCAGTGAAAATTCTACTGGAATTTTGTAAAAGGCTGAGTGCACTGTACAAACCTCTGCATACGCTGGAAAGCACGACCATGGCTGAATTTCCTGACACATTGTCTCTACCTGAGCTCCCTATCTCCTTGGTGGAGTCTCTGGAATCTCCCATTAAGCAAGTAGAGATCCTGGAAGAGTCTCAAGAGCAACAAACGCCCAGGCCCAAATAGCTTTACTGCCACCTATTACAAAACATTAATAGGTGGCAGTAGATCAGATCTAGTGCCACACCTAGAACAGGTTTTTAATGCTGTTCTGCAAGGGGGAGACCTGGGAGCTAGTTTGCTGCAAGCTGCAATATGTATGTTGTCCAAGCCAAACACAGATTCCAGCTTGTGGTCCAACTATCGTCCGATTTTATTACAAAACCTAAATGTTAAGCTGTTGGCTAAGAAGGTACCAGCATTTCTTTTATATAGATCATAGATCCCCCTATTTCCTCATAGGCAAGGGCACCAGACAAGGTTGCCCTCTTTTGCCATTGCCTTTTGCGTTAGCAATGGAGCTTCTGGCTCAGGCAATAGGAGACCATCCAGACATTATAGGCATCGAAATAGAGCACTTCCCACTAACTCAGCCTCTTTGCTGATGATGTACTATTATGTATATCCAACCCTTTGGTGTCACTGCTAACCTTATGTCTCTTCTCCAAAAATTTCAAAAGTTCAAAAGGCCTGTAATTGAACCTTAATAAATGTAAGGTATTAAGCAATAGTGACAACTATCCAAGCCTTCTTCCTATTTAAATAGGAGGACTGTCATCTCTATTACCTAGGGATATTTCACACCTTCCTATGATACCCTGTATGTCGCCAACGTCCCAGAGCCTTTCTGGCTTAAGTCCCGGAAGAGGTATCAAATATCCTGGCTGGTGCGTACAGCATTGATAAAGATGACATGGTTGCTGAAATTACTGTATCCCATGAGGGGTGCTACCAAAAAAATTCCCTACTCCTATCTTTAATACATTGCAGATAAGGATGTTGTATACGTCATTTGATAAGGCGATTAAATAAGTGCAGTGTTTTGGGGAAGGGGCACTATTAGCAAAGGCAGATATCGAATCAGCCTCATGCCTTTTGCTGCAATGCAAAAATTTAGTTTGCAAACCCTGTTAGGGAAGCTAAATTTTGCCTGCAGAATTCTGCCAGTGGGACGGATATTTGCATGAAGCCTGGCGGTGGCTACAGCATGGTGCCAGGCCCCTTTGCATTTTGTTGGGTTGGCACAAGAGTTGACGGAAGATCTGCGTGTGTGAAATGTGTTTTTGCAGCAGGTCATTGTGGTTGGAGGAACTAGTGACGAGCGTAGATATGGAGCTTTTTACAGATGCAGTGGCATTGTCAGGCGCTGTGGTAGGGCTGGAGGAGTGTAGGATGGATGGACTGCTTAAAATTTGGTTTTGCTGGAATATTTCCCCATGGTGGTGGCAGTGGCAAGAAGGTACGTTTCCATTGTAAACATTTGGGGTGGTACAGACTTTTAACCATTTTTCTGCTTTGCCCGTTGCTGATTATTCATTTGATGCAGTACATGGTGTTTCGATGTATGCAGTTGAATGTGGTTATATAGGCTGTGTCCTTTCCTGGGGTTACCAATCGTATTGCTGAAGCTCTGTCTCGTGGTCCGTGTTTTGAGAACTGGCTCCAGAGGCAGAGGCGTGCAGGTGGCCACGCCCAGCGATGCTATATAAGCTTGTGCTGGAACCTTTTCAGGTTTGATAAGTGGATTAGTTAGTGAGGGCACTTATGAGGCAGTATGGTGGGACTGGATAAGTTTGTGTGCTGATTTGGGGGAACCGTGGGTTTAGGAAGATTATTTGATGTTTGAAGGTTACTGGGTGTGTAGATTTCTTGGTTACGCAGGCCCTTCAAAGTTATAGGAGACGGAGGGCCTCATGCAATAGACAGCTACTGGTGACCATGCTTGTCTCCACAGGAAGTGTTTTTGTTCTGAGCTGCTTACTCAATAGCATTTGTTGTCTCGTTATGGGTGGGGAAGCTGATTAGCCTCAGTAGGGACTAGCCAGGGGGGATCTTGCTAGGGGATGTGGTAGTGAAAGACGTGGGTGAGTTTGTGGATTCGTAGATCAAAACAAATCAAATGGGAGGAGGATTCTGTATCAAATTGGGGGTGGTGGAAGGGTGGAAGGATGGTGGGGTTGCTCAATGCCTTATTTGAATAGTGGGGCATTTGTACGTGCACTGGGGTGCTAGAATAGTTGATGTTGGCCCTAACAGATGGCAGTTGGGTATGCTGAGTGAAGTTGGCTTGGATCAGTGTGCCTGGCATGCTCTTAAGTAGGGTGGCGCTGAAAGTGCATAATTGACCAGATGACATTCTAGTGTTGCATGTAGGGGGGGATGACCTGGGGATGACATATAAAGTGGGATTTTTTTTCTGCTTAGCACTACATTCCAAGGGATTGTTATTTTAAGGTCTGAGATAATTGCTCGGACACAGTGGAGGGTGGCTCGGTCAGTGGAGAGGCTCAAAAAAGCAAGGACAAAGGTTAACAAGGAAGTAAGTCACTTTGTTGTCCATAGTGGGAGCATGGTGATTCACCACAGGGAATTAAAGGTGGGGACATGGCAATATCTGAGGGGAGATGGGGGTCCATTGAATGCTATTCATAATGGCATGTGGGTTTTAGGTTTGGGAGAGGGTATTCAGTAGGCCCTGATGGTGTGGGGGGCTTGCCAATGGAAAATGATCCCTTGCACGCTGTGGCGGTTGAGGTCCTCAGGGGGCAGGATTAAGTGGGTTGATAAACAGCTGGGAGAGTCATCTTGGTATGGAATCTCCTCAATGTAAAATAAAAAGGTGTGTTGTTTTGGTAGTGGTAAAAGTAGGGTTGCCAGTAAGGTTTCTTCCCTGAGCCTGTGGTAGTATGGTACGGCTGGGAGCAGTAACATACAGGTGATGTAGTCCCCCTCCCCCCACCAAATTAAAATTGGCATGGTTGTATGACAGGTCCCCTTGAGGACCTGCAACCAATATATGTTATACTTGGAATATGGTGTTGTCATATGATGCTGTTATATTATTGTATATATATTATGAGTATACTGCTTTTGTTATAATATTGCTATACCATTGTTAATACTGTTTTAGGTTTTGATTTTGATAGTATTATGCTAATGTACATGTCTGGTAAAATATAAAGTAAAAAGGGGGGGGGGGGGGGGTTGTGACATTAAAGTGGCCTAAGTGGCCATTTCCCAAAATATTTGGTCTTTTGTCGGTTAATAAATCAAGACATGTGGATTAATTTTATTCATCGACACATTCAAACAATGCTGGTAATCTGAATAACAGAAGATGAAAATCCCCACTTCTTCTATTAATGATATGAATTATAGTTTTCCGAATAGTTACTATGCTTTAAAAAGACTGCTGATAATAGCATTAGCATCGAAATTATTATTATAATTATTAATAATAATAATAATAATAATAATAATAAACAGGATTTATATACAACATATTACGCAGCGCTGTACATTAAATAGGGACTGGAAATGACAGACAGATACAGACAGTGACACAGGAGGAGGAGAGGTCCCTGCCCCGAAGGTGGCGGAAGTAACACACAATAGGAGGGGAGATATGTAATAGAGAGAAGTAGTGAGAGTTTTGAAAGACAGGAGAAGATTGGTAGGCAAGTTTGAAGTTTTGAGTGCTTTTCTAAATGAGCAGAAAATAGGAGCAAGTCAAATAAAACAAGGAAGACCATTTCAGAGAGTTGTGGCAGCTCAAAAAAAGTCTTGGAGCTGTGCGTGTGATGAGGTTATGAATGAGAAAATCAGTAGTAGGTCAATGGAGGAGCGAAGAGAGCAGCTAGGGGAGTATTTTTACCAGGTCAGAAAGGTAAGTGGCACAAGAACTGTAGACACAATTAGGCGCAAAGCACAGGAGCTTGAATTTGATTCTGAGGTGAAATAGATGCTAATGAAGAGCACTACTAAGAGATGCAGCAGAAGAGGAGTTGTGGGAAGGATGGATGAGTCTGGCTGCAGCATTCATAATAGATTGTAGTGGAGAAAGTCAGGTTGGTGGAACACAAGAGAGGAGGATGTTACAGTAGTCCAGACGAGAGATGATAAGAGCATGTACAAGGAGTTTGGTAGTCTCTGAGGACAAGCAGGGGCAGATTTTAGAGATGTTGAGTAGGTGAAATTGACAGGACCTGGAAATGTTCTTAATATGAGGGGTAAATGAGAGGGCAGAAGAGAAGAGAAGGCAATGCCAAGACAACGTGCCTGAGGGGAGGGATGAATACCAGTGTTGTTAAGAGTTAGAAATATGTCAGGGGGAGATTTGGAATTTGAGGGGGGGAGATTTGGTTTTATCCAGGTTGAGTTTAAGAAATCTGTCAGCCATCGATAATGAGATGGATGAAAGACAGCATGAAACCTTATCCAGGACTGGGGGAGACAAGTCAGGGGTGGACAGATGGTCCTGTAAACTAAAGGAGGCTATGAGACTGCGAAAAGAGGAGGTGTGCAGAGAAGTTTAGGAACACCAAAAGGAGGGGAGTGGCAGAGGAGGAATTACTATTGAAAAAAACTAGAAAGGAACAGTCAGACCGGTAGGAAGCATTCCAACTATTTCCATTTCTACTTTATAAATCCTTTGCACTGATAGGATGAGCACAAATGGAATCCTTAAGCAGCAGTCTACATATGGGTTGGTACATACCATGTAGAGCTTCTGGTATGCAAAGAGGTAATTTTTTTAATGGTTAACTGCAGCTTTGTTTTCATGATGTTACTCCCACTTACTTTTGCCGTTTACTTTTGACAGAAAAATGATGTTTCCACACACGAAACAACAGAAAAGAAAACAACAGAAATGGACATGCTTTATAAGATAGAAGATGTTCCTCCATGGTATCTTTGCATATTCCTGGGATTACAGGTAAATGGCAATGTATTCGTTTACAAATAAAAATGCATATTTACCTAAAATTTTCCTAATACTTAAAATTAGTTTAACAATTACACAGAGGAACACATTTTTTGTTGAGTTAGATCTTACACTTGTTTTTTTACAAAGTTTTGAGTGGTCAACCCCGGTTTTTTGCTATCACATTCAGGGTACCCTCCATTTTTGTCAGTCAGACCCAGTTTCATGTGCAGAGGCGGGTTGATGGAAAATATTCTTTCCATCAACAAGTGGCTCATGAAGAATGTTTGGATGACCTGGTTTTACGGCAGATCTTGGAGGCCAATTCCTTTCCACCCAATGTCTCTCACAAGCTCTCCTGTCCCACATGCACAGATAACAGGGATACTTGGTGTAGCCGCATTGCTGACCAAGAAAGAAGCATACCATTTTAAGTTCAACACAGATGACCCAGATATTGCAACAACTCAATGACTTTCCTCATGTCTGTATATTCTTCACAAAGAGAAACTGAATAGCCAATTGGGACTAACCCAAATATATGGCCATTGTGAAGGAGGACACACTTTAAGCTCTGCTTTGAGCTATCGATGAATAGTCGCCATTTAGTTGAATTATGGATTGGAATTCCCAATTCCTCCATTAAACCAGGTATGTTATGGCAATACACAAAGCCACTGTCAGTTCTAAAGTACTGCAGAAATGCAATTTCCCTGGTTCGAAAGTATGATATCATTCCTTTTTCAAGTAAGTTTTTCTCATGCAGTCTTGATGCTAGGAGTTCTGAAGCCTTTCTTCGATAGTCCCAAATCACTCAAATGCTCACGTACCAAATCACGCAACTTATGCTGATCAAATACCTTACAAACAAAGTCCTCTTCAGTTTCAAACTCTTCATCGTTGTTGTCACCTACATAATCACCATAATTATGTTCTTCAAGAAAGGGTAGTGTAACGAAAACCGGCACTGGGATTTCATCTGAATGATCCATTGGGCGTATAGCCGATGGTAGACTAGGATACTTTATGCTACATCTATTTTTTGTTATATCCTGAAGTTTTAACTATACAAAAGTAACAGTCACTGAAATGATCTCCTGGCTTTTGCCAAACCATAGGTATACCAAATGGCATTTTATCACGTGTTACCCTTTGCCACTTCCGTAAACCCTCGACACACTGTTTGCACACCTTATTAGGGGCCCAAGACTTATCTTGATCACCAAGTTTAACTTTGAAATATGCCAAATAGGCTTGCTCCACAAATGTGCTCATGTTCACCCTTTGACTGGGAATGGTGAAACTGCCACAGATATACCAAAATGAATCAGAGTTCATTAGGCACTTACGATGGGAAACAGCAGAGCCAGACATGATCTGAAAGAAAGGAAATACGTGTGTAAGTAGAAAATATTAAATTTTGCGTATTCACTACGTAGAGCAGCGCACAACCTCTGACTACACTGTCTTGAATAGCCTATACAAATCCACACTATAGTAATCGCATTATTAAGCGGTAGAGAAAAAAAACTGATGTAATAGAAGAAAACTAACTGCACTTTCAGAATCAGTATACCTATTTTAGTGTAAATAAGCTTAAAAATTGAAGTAAACAACAAATTTGTTTAAAATTGTTCCCCAGTGTTATTTTCAAGCCCACAAAATATATACCAGCACATAAATTATATGCCTCCTTATATACACAACGCTGCTGTTAGATACTTATGTAGGTACAATATTAAGAATATGCATATGAAGAACAAGATTAAAAATAGCAAAATATAGCCAGGTAGCTATGTAGGTTTAGCCATGCAAAACAACCTTAATATATCATAAAGGCAAAATAAATATGGGTGGGTCCCATCAAAAAATTGCAGCATATGCTGATGACCTCATGTTTGTGAACTCCAACCTGATTTCCCTTACCTAATCTTAGTGAACTCCCCATCGCTTTCTAATTTTAAGATTAATCAGAGGCAATGAACTGAATAAATGAATTCTTTACCCAAAGCATTTTTCATGCATTTAGTCCTCCTACCTCAAGATTTATTTCCAGTGTTCCAAGGTGAATTTCACGCCGCTTCTTTTAAAACTGAAGTTGGTTTACTGAGCTGGGGAGTTTTTTCCTTGGTTTGGTCAGATCAAGATAGTAAAAATGAACGTAATAAGTAGGTTTATATACCTTTTTCAAAGTCTGCCTATTTGTATTTCGAGGTGTTATTTTAAACTGTTTGACTCATTTCTTCTCAAACTTATTTTAGGGAATCACCATCCTTGGATTAGTCATATATTAATGCTCTATAATAAATTGGTAGGGGGTTTTGGCATTTCTGACCCCTCTCTCTACTCTGCAGCTTCCCTCCTGGTCAGAATCATAGATTGGTGTTAAAGCAATAGATGTTGTTTGGGCAATATTTTTGCTCTGTACCTTTACATATGATTTGATATTTATACCATCTATGCCCCAGCTCAAACATCGGACCATTGGAAGATCTGCCAAAGGGTCTTCTCTAACCCTTTTTCATGATTCACTAGTTCATGCTAAATATTTTTAGTGCCTCCCAATTTTTCAGTCAAGACCATTGCTTATTAAGAGATATGATTACTTCCCCAAACTTCCCATTGCCATTGAACTTTTGGAGGGCACTCCAGTTATCCCACGGTCTTTGTTCACTACCCCGAAAAGTCACTTTACATGTCTGTTAACACCTTTTAAAAAACTACTTTCTGGTCAGAGGTCTAATAGGCATATTTTATCTGTCCTACACTGTTAAATCAATTCTCTACCACCTAACTATTTCCCTTCCTTCCCATTCACAATAAAAGGAAAAACTAGGCACCATTTCACCCAGTCCCAAGAAGGGAGGATCTTTTGTTCTGTCACTAATCTTCAATAAGTAGTAGAATTTAAGAACTTGAATTTTGTCTAGGTAGTTCTGTATGCCAGAACTGTAACTAATTATTGTGATTTTACATTGTTAACAATCAAAAATAGTTTTGTCCACTTTAGCTAATAAAGTATCAGACATCATGGGACAAGTCTGGATCAATTTTGATAATAAATTCCTCTGTAATTGGGTGTGGAAAAATGCAAATTTCTACAATGCACTGAAAACATTTGCCCATGTGTAACTGTTAATACATGCTGTGATTTCACTTCTTTGAATAGTCTGTAGATAGGTATTTTTGATACTTTGTAGATTACTATTTAGGATGAGAAACTCTGAAGGATCAAAAGTACTTCTGTTCTTGTGTAGAAATCAAAATTAGTTTGTGATTACTTGATACACAATAAAGTACAGAGTATAAAATAATTATGTAAAAAGTATATTTAAAAAATAACTTCTAAAGTGTGTGGTGTGTATGTATAGGCATGCGTGCCGTGAGTGTAACAGACATTTATATCAGTTTAATCTATGGAATAGATACTAATATCATAGAAAATTTGCCTATGGTCCACGTAACATATCTCATTTAATGTATAACTTTTTCAAGATTTAGAACCAGTAGTTAAATGTTCCATTTTGTACAATTTATTCATGACTCGTTTTACAGACCAACACCTGCTTCCTCAGACGTAAGGACTAAGAAAAGTATACAAATGTATTACCAAATTACTAGAATAGTAAATCGCTAGAATACCCTTATTATATTGTGAAAGGGATATCGCCTGTCCCCTGCAATCATGAACCCGCCTACTTACAACATACAAAGTTTAGTTCTGCTTTAAGTAGTATTAATTAAAAAAAATCAAATTAAAATTGTCCTAATATTTTTATATATGTTAATTGTAGGACCCTTGCCTATTGCCAGTGCTCACCATGCGCAAATTCATCCAATAAATCTCTGAACTCTTGACAGGAGGCTAGTTGCACCATCCCAGCACATGATTGCCCCAGGAATTTACTGCACAAAGTGCATCTTGGAAGGATTGACAGAGGACCAAGAGCCCTCAAAAGAAGGACAGAGGAAACAATAGGTAGTCAGGAAGGCTCAGAAAATCACTAGGCAGGCCAAACGTATCAATGGGCAACTGGTGCAAGGGAGCTGTGAAGCTATAAAGGACCAATAGCAAAGGGCAGGTCAATGTCATAGCCAGGAACTACTCTGCTCTTTGGCTGTGGTAAATACTCTGAAATTCCCCTAAGTTGGACATAGTCTCACTCTCACTATGTGCAGAGGATGTTTAGACAGGCACATGTACAGATAAAGAGAAACTGGGGAGGTTGTAAGCTGTAGTGCAGAGGACAGACGGCTAATTACTTGACAGTGTTCTCCCCAGAAATTTTTTTCAGCCGGGTGGTAGGAAGCTATAGCCGGGTGGTAAAAAAGGGGGTGTGGCAAAACACGGCAAATTTA
>NC_092859.1:52451154-52492199 GCF_032062135.1 Pyxicephalus adspersus
TACACTCTGAAAATTACAGGTCATTGTGACATACATATTAGGAGATATGGAGGTTTGTACACAAAGCTGTGAGGATGCAGAATTCACACGCAGCTAGCAGTGGATACATTTCTAAGGCAGAAATCTGAGCTCTGTGCTATGAGATGGGGGCGGGGCTGTCTGTGTTTCCTTCACATGAAGGCTGCACAGGAGGGCACAGAGCAGCTTCTCTGAGATCCGGGCATCCGAGGATGAGAGCTGCCCAGAGCTGGGCGGGGTATTCAAATCAGCCGGGCGGAGCAACCGGCTAAAAAGCTCTGGGGAGAACTATGCTTGATCTCCATTGCTGCTGCAGGTAACGTCGGAGGGAGTAAACAGAGTGCGCTGGTCTGTATTGGCTTATGGCACTGGATTGCTGACCAGATATGCATCTAATAATTTATTACGTTAAGACCAAGAAATATGCTTACCTTAGGGGTGTGTATGCAGTTGGGCTTGTACTGTGAGGCCACCTGGTCAAAGGTGCCTGCTCTTGAGTTGGGATGAATGTGCTTCCTTAAATTAAACAAAGTGTAAATGGAAGAAGGTGGACTGTTTTGTTTTTATTTGTTTTCAAAATGGACTAAATTGTGGGCAGCTCTTGAGGTAGCTTCATAGCTAACTTTCTTTAATTTAAAAAAAAATGTTAAAAAAGTTCAGAGCCGAGGACATGGCATTTTCAATGCCCCAAATGTAACTGTTTGAATGCCTCTCTGTCTCACCGGTTGTGGTTCTGTCCTGAGATCACCCTGTTTTGGTCTCGGATCCTCAGGTTTATACACTCTGTAACAGGACATACTATACCATCTAATCCAATTTTGTTAGTGTTTGGTTCCTGGGACGGCTCAGAGGTAGAAGATATACCTCGCTCAGTGCGCACTTGGACAAATGTATGTCTTTTAGCAGCCAGGCGCACAATCAAGCAAAATTGGATACAAACACAACCCCCTGGTTTGGAACAAGTCATCTCCTCCTTGAAAAATCTATTTCACACGGAAATGCTGGACGCTAAATTGCAGGGCGATGACTCTATTACCCGGTTTTGGACACATTGGTACAAGTTTTTGATCTACGCCTTTACGGGTTCGGACAGTGCCTCGATACTTGAATTGTTTAAATACTCTACCTGGTATATGACCAATATATCAGGGTGACAGTGTGGTCGTGGAATGTTCTTGTGATGATATTGATAGCATTGGAATTGTGAGTGTTCCCTTTTTGTTCCCCCTGTTTATTTTTTCCCATATTTTTTCTCCGTTATGTTTGTTTCATTTTGGTTAAGGTTATAAAGTTGTATTTGTATGTGCATAAAATTAATAAAAACAGTTTGAAAAAAAAAAAAAGTTCAGACCCATGCTATTACACAGTTTTTTAGATCCTGGTATTTCTAAATGTTTCAAATCTAGACCCAAGGTCAAAAGATAAATGGGAAGTGAATTTTATACAATGTGCTTAACACATGGTGAATATTCTTATTTGAACTGTATTTTAAAACTATCTGAAAGGTTCATTTTCAGATCCAATAACTGCCCTTAGGTTGCACATTTTTAAATGGCAATATGAAAAGTAACATAAATAAATACAAGGAGAAGAGATTCCCCTGTGATCCTCATGTGATTTAACATTAAAAACACTGGGACTCCCAGGGCAGAGCGTCATGAAGCGGATGCATTTTAACAGAGATCTCCAGTGCACCCTCAACTGTTTGATTCTTTGGCTGGTGAGCCACCTGTCAATAGCAACAACAGCAAGGATTTCCATCATGGAGAGGAGAAGTGAGAAGGGAGGTGGCACTAACAAGCCCTCTCACCGTACAATACAAAGTTCACATGAATTCACATGGATTATGCAGACACTGGTCAGCCCTTATATTGTTTATTTGCTTCTCCTATACTGCCCCTTTACAAATAAAACCTTCCTCTCCAGCATCACCTGTTTTTCCCCTGCCTAGAAGCAACTCTGGCATTCTGGAGTCTGACGGTTCCAAAATCTGACTATCATATTTTGACAATATCTATCACACTTGGAGAGACATGACCACTGGGGGGCGCTACAGCTTGCAAGGAGGTGGTGTGAACTCTAAGAAAGGCCAAGGCGCAGAATCTAAGCAGTAGCCAGGTCTTCTGCAGGGCCTCTGATGGTTAGGATGTTGTGCCGCTGGTAACTGCCAGGTTGCGGTCCTTGGTCACACCAAGGTGGGCAATATGAAGCATGGTACCAAATCACAAAGCAGGAGGATAGTGGAGGAAGACCAGGGTCGAGACAGGAAGCAAGGAAGAGAGGTCAGATCACACACCAGGGGTCAATTACCAGGGATCCAGAAGACAGACACCAGTAACAGGGGCCACTGTAGGCACAGGGAACACAGGATACAGTGAAAGCAACAGGTGGCAAAGGTAACACAGGAATATCAACAGATAGACAGGAACACTGGAACAGCACAGGGAAGTTGGCTGGTAACCAACAGACTGGATAACCAAAGGTTAACGCTGGAGCTGGACAGAGGAAACACTGAATTAGCCAACAGGTATACAGGAACTAGTTCAACAGAACTAGGTGCTTGGCACCAATGGAGACACATTGCATGAACACTGAGTGGAGTGTGTGAGTTGGATAAATAGCCAGGGATGATTAAGAGGCTGTTTCCTGATAGCTGATAAAGCTTGCTAGCGTAGGCACGGCGAGAGTCAGAACTGCCTGCATGCACAGGAGAGATGCGTCTTCGTTTTAGCAAGGAAAAGGAAAGTGTGACAATATCTTTGAGGATTAGGTTTGAAAATAAATTTGTTGATGATCTAATTTGCATTTCATTGGGATCCTGGGATCTTACAAAGGCTAGTTCTTGACTACTACCTTGATTGAGCTGGCTGTGGGTGAGCTTTGCAATGCCATTACTGAGAATAAATGAGTTTGGTCAACTCTCCCAGTGAAACAATATCTAGCATTTCAATGGCTACCCTGCAACAAGATTGGTTAAGATGATGGAAGAGTTTACTGCATAATACTACTGTGAAAATGTTTGTATTAACATTTCAGCATAGTAAATGGTCTTTGTAAAACATGCTCAGTTAGTAGAATTCTGAATACAATATAAGACATATCAAATTCGAAATCAATGATACTGGATTGAATATGTCATGAGATTGGGGAACTATGCATTGTATGTTATATGTGGGACAAAACATGCACTATTGCTGATAAATCTGATATGCTGCTGATAAACCTGATATGCTGGTTTTATACTAATTATGATATGAATTAAAATTTGTCCATAAAATCCTTGGCATTTGGAGACCAAATTCATGTGTTATTATTTTGGTTAGTCATTTAACCACCAGACGACTTCCATTCTCGGTTTATCAGAAGGATCAAGGTGAATTAAAATTGATTTTATGGAATGTTGCAGATCTTAAAAGTCCTTAATAGTCTTAATGTTCCCAAAAAATACAAAAAGAAATTATCTCCTTGTATTGTGTTTTTGTGAGAAACCCATTGAAATCCATGTAGGTACCCCAGGTCTTAAAATGAACGGCTTTTGCTGATGATCTTCTACCACACATAGCCAACCCTAAGCATAATTTGGTTTTTAAGTTTGACTTTACAATATGGTTCAGTATCGGGATACACTATTAACTTAGACAAATCTAGAGCATTGTATCTTTCAAAGTATGCCAAGCCTGTATCGAGTTAATGGTGATACCTATTCATCTGGTGTAAAGAGAAACTCCTTAGTGAGTTAAAATCATCACAAATCCCTGTAAATTGTATCATTTTAATGTGTTGCCATGTATAAATTTGTAAATGAGTTGATGGTCTTGGTCTAATCTTACATTATTATATTTGAGTAAGATCTCTTGATCAAAATGATAATGTCACTGCAAATATTTTATATTTTTCAGATTTTACCTTTGGTATTACAAAAAAAGTTTTTGAAATGTCATTGGGAATGTAAACAGACCAGTTAAGGTTTCCATGGTACTTGTAACCATACATACCCTGCCCTAGATCAGCAAACTGTTCCCACCTTAGGTTGAATATATATCTTCCTAATTCATAAAGTTTTTTTTCCTGTTGAAAATACTTTAAATCACATTTTGTATTCCTGTTGGCAGGTCTAGCACAAAATTAGGGGGCTACACCATGTTATTTATGCAGTCTTTGTATTTTGTTAATTTATCTTTTGTTATCCTCAAAAAAAATGTGCCACAAATTTTAGAGAAGGCAATATCTCTGATACATTATTATCTTCCTTTTTTACACACTCTTTGAGCCTGATTTATTAAAGTTCAGAAGAAACTGGAGAAGATAGACTATCATGGGGGAACCTGGGTGATCTAGCAAACAATGTTGTCAGTCCAGAATTGCAAGGCAAGATCTAACATGGGTTCTTTCGCTTGGTCATCGGGTATGGAAATGTATCTCCCCCTCCTCCTCCCCCTCCCTACCTAAACAGCTTTGGTATGTCTTCCCACTAATTTTCCAACCTTTCAATTCCTATATGGCATCTCCTGCCTTTTACAGACAGTTTTTATATCCACAGCATATTATTGTATTGCTTACTTATGTGCTTTACATTTTGTGTGGTTGACATCTACCACTATGTTGAACCCTTTGATATGTTTCTGCCTTCAGGTTATAAAAGATTTTAGGGATGTTGTCTCAACCCAGGGTGTGCTTTTTTCCCTATTACTCCAAAATTAGTTCTGGGGAGCCTCTGTTTTGGAGAGAATATGTTGTTACTCCTTGTTCCTGTTAAGTAATGGTCCTCTTTGTTGTCCCAGACATTTGTACCTAATCTTCCTCACATACCCTGGGCTGACCAGTTACCTAGAGGTTGGGTCCCTGTCTTGTCTTGTCTGACTGGCTTTTGCTTGAGATGTCTCTCCCCTCTTCCCTCTTTTTTGAGCAACTACAGATTACGGTTCCCCCAAGCAGGGGGTCTCTTGCATCTCTCTGAGGTTTCCTCTACACCAATATGCCCCTAACACTATCTTCAATATGGATATAAAATCCTGAACTGTTAACATTCAAGGTTTTACCAGTCTTTCAAAGCATGCCCAGGTACTCTATACAATGCATAAAGCAAAGATAGATATCCTTTAACTTAAGGAAACCTATTTCGAATCTACCTATACCCCTATTTGTCATCATTGTCCCTACACAACTTAGTTTCACAGTGAGAATCCCAACTCAATATCCAATGGTGTCTCCATCCTTCACCATAAGTAACTCCCCGTCCAATTGGCGGACTATCTCTCAGACCCTCAAGGTCATTACATCTTCCCAAAGATTTTAAGCTGGAACAATTATATTTCTCGCTTCCCTTAACCAACCCAACCATAACCCTTCTATTGTTGCCATTTAACTACTAACATTGCTTAAATCTTATGCAGTGGGCACATTGAGTGATGGAGGAGACTTTAATTTTGCTTTTGACCCTAGGGTGGACATATCCTCAGGTAAATCCACTGTTCCTTTTTGTAGACATAATTTAAATGTAGCCTCCATGATCTTCTGCTCGTTGACACTTGGAGGGCTCCTCATCCTTCCTGTGAGGATTTTTTCTTCAAACACACACTTCTCACGTACAGTATCTTCTAATAGCCACCACATGCTCGCTTGGCATCCTTTTGCATCTATAAACCCTCGTGGTGTTAAAGTTGAATGTATTTCTCTCTTAAAGGAACAGAGACTTCTTTGCTATAGATGGAGCTTTTATTGACACGTGTGAGAACAATGAAAAATGGCTATTGTTCTGATTTATTCCGAAAAAATAGTGTTATCTATACAAAGTAAAGTAGGGGGTACAGAAAAGTAACTAGAGATTGAAGTGATAAGTGACCCTTGAGGAATCCTGAGTGATTGATGTCCCTAAACAATTTATGGCCCTGATATCCTGTGAATCTCTTCACACCCCCCAAGGCGACCATTCCCTTTGTTAACCCTTAATTAACATTTTAAACAAAGAAAAGAAACTCAACCAGTTGTACAGGATGTTTATCCCCCATAATGCAATCAGATTTCTTGGTATATTTCTCATGAATGGTTCTGCTAGTAAATGGAGTAAAAAGTAATTTTCCTTCTCAAGTGTAAATCAAAAGATTTGCAATATTTGAAAATCTGGTAGAACAATTGTCAGTTGGTAATTGTAACAATTGTAACAACTGTAAGCCTAAACCCAGAGATCCACCTGGGGCAATATGGATGTTGGGACTGCGCCCCCTGGCAGGTGTCACAGGATTACCTGGAGCATGGAATCCAAGTGTCTCCCGGTCTTCACCAGAGCACTCCCCAAGGGATGATGGGCTACTGACCCTAATGGCCACCAGACTACTTTGCTGTGGGGAGCACACCAGGCCACAAGCCCCCAGGTTCTCCGCACCAGGGGCGAGTAGGACAGAGGGCTCTGATTTAGGGACAATGCAGATCAGGTACTAAGTTGGATGACAGCAGGACAGCAGTTCCGGCAGACTGATGTTCAGGGCAGACGGCAGACAAGTGTAGTCCAGGTACAAGCACAGGTCAGGGCAGGCGGCGGACAAGCATGGTCTAGGTACAGGCACAGGTCAGGGCAGGCGGTAGACAGATGTAATCCATGGTAAAAGCACAGGTCAGGAATCCAAAAGGGCAAGAAATGGCAGAGTGTAAATGAGCAACTCACAGGTAACAAGGCTGAGGATCCAGTAACCAGATCCTGGAATCAGGGAGGTATAAAAATGACTAGCAGCCATTAGTAGGGCAATGAAGTAACCAGGAATTACTCGTTGGCGTTACAAGCTGCTCGTTGGCTGCTGCACATTTCCTGAAATCCCTTTAGCTCAAGTGCAGGGGATGCTAAAAAAGGCACATCTTTGCACATCTAAGTGGTAACAGTGAAAAACAAAACGTGTTGATAAAAAAGTGTTTTGTTGGTGTGAGGCAAAAGCCTTGTGTGTAGTGTATTTTATGATACCTACTTTGAAAAATCATAAAGTCCATATCATTTCCCCCTCAAGTTCATTTCCTGAACTTATATTATTTTGTACTCATATAAGAGACTTGGCGAGCCTGCTACCCACACGACATACTGGTTGGCAACACAAAATAAAAATAAAGGTATCCAGCAAAGTGACTCTCCAAACTTTGCTGTAGGTCTTAGGTGCCAGGGAAGACTGCAGGTCTGCAGGTCTTGTTCCTTTATAATTCTTTCTTGATTTCCCTGACACAATAAAAACATTTATTTTTTCCAGCACACATCAGTGTATATCATTCTAGGCTGCCCTGACTTATAAACCATTAGATCATGATCCAACCTAGAATGCTGGACAACATCAGCGTATTTGGGTGCATGACAAAGCAAGTTGAATTTTTTCCTGCAATTAACCTGCTTAAATTTCATGTTCATGGTATTAGACAAAGGAACAGTAGGATCAATATGAGCATGCTGTAGATTTCCCAATTTCATTTTTTATGTTTAATTGTGTCTTCACTCACTCACCTACATGTTGAGCTAGACTCCTTAAATTGTTTCTTAACACTTCCAAATCCATAGTGTTTAATGTTCCCATTGCAATACCACCTGTCCCTAAAGCTGTATTCAAGATATCTATTTTTACTTTATTGCGAGTATACCCCAACTCCAGCCCAACTTGAGCATAAAGATCTCATTCTTTACATATGCAGCACATCTTTCATCCCAATTATCAACCCTAAAATCTTTCATTGCTATCCTCTGGTTGTATAATACAAACTATGTTTATGTTAACACAGTTCTTTGTGAGGATAACTGTGGGACTACCTAGTATGCAGTTTAATTATGGGTGTACTACATTTACCAGGATTCATTTTTTAAGGCCCCAAAACAGTTTTCACACTTGTTTATTAATATTTGTTATAAATATTTTATCCACAGTTCACTCACTTTACCCCCGTCTTTCCCATGTGCGCCATTGTCTTGGAATTGTTACTGGATCACTGCAACCTTCATTAGTCATCTTACAAAATGGCCATATAAATGGCCCAAATCCTACCCAATCAGTGTCACATTCACACCTCTCATATTCTCATTCATTGGTTATTCAATCATTCACTCATTTATTCAGGGTAAATCTAAACCATTATTTAGAACATCCCACTTCCAAGGATTTGGACCAAGAAAATATAATGATTGATTGGCATACCAATATGCCACTTCAAAGGAATAATGTCCTTCAATGACAGAGATGCAAGTGTTTTTTCATAACATTTTTAAGGAAACTACGTATGTACATTTATCCTAAATGTTTTCATACATTTTATGTTTTCATCAGTTTTAACATGTAAGACCAATATCCTTGCATACTTTGTCATAAACATTTTGCTTGATCTTTCAAACAATTCACCTATGTATACTAGTAACAATAATAATATGCCAAGATGCATAATTTTCTCCATTGGAATCCTCAGGATACAATTTATCTTGTTTACATCTTACTAAAAATGGATCTGTCACATTCACAAAATCTACACTATTGGGTAAATAAGTCACTGTACCATTATTCACAGAAACCTTTTTTAGAGTCATTACTATTAACTATTTCAGGAATGATTCCTGGAATAGGACAGACCTCTTCTTCTGGGTCCTTCTCACTCTGGGATTGTCTCATCTGGCAGAGAAACTCCTCTGAGGGACAACTAGTCACATGACTATGGACTTTGTACAGCGCTGCTTAATATGTAAGCACTATATAAATACAGTGTAATAATAATACTAATAAGTCACATGACAACATGACAATCTCAGGACTACCTTTCAACACATCCTTTAAAGACTCCACATATACCATATAATGTGATATAATGTTAATGTGGCAGCTCTACCAAAAATTGAAGCTTGGATAGCCTCTGCATTGAATTTCCATCATGGAGCAAGAAGATTACATATGTCATCAAATAAAGCACTGGCCCTGACACTATACTTCCACATTTAATAGGACATTTGTGGAAGTCCTCACTCCTTTTCTTAGTAAAGTCTTTAATGCAGTCATCCCAAATGCCCCCTTTCCTGTCCAAAGCCTTAAGGTGCATATCTCATTAATCCCTAAGCCCAACAAGGACCAAACTCAATGCTCCAATTATAAACCTATTTTATTGAGCAATGTGGATATTAACTTGTTTTCCAAAATCTTGGCAAAAAGATTCAGTGATCACCTTCCTACCCTTATCCTAAAGGATCAGATAGGTGTTGTCAATGGAACACATGGCAATGCTTTGTGCAACATCCCAGACATTCTGGGCCTGGTTCTTAAAGAGCATCACTATAACTCTTATCATTTCCTGATATTCTGCTACTATATGTTTTTCACTCCATACCTCTATCCCCTTCAATTATATGTGAGTTTTGAGAAGTTTGAGGAACTTTAAAGTAAATAGACTGCACAATTGGATCTTTGTCATAATGTCCCTCTTTAGGTTTGTTCAAACTTGATTAAATACCTTGGAGTGAACCTTCCCCCAGACCCCCCCCCTCCAAAACTGTTTGCTGATAATTATACCTAATTACTCTAGAGAATTCAAGATAGCCTCTGTAAAAATAACAATTTGCCTCTATCTTGGTTTGTGAGAATGAATGTATTAAAAGTTTACATTGTTCCAAAGGTTCTTTACTTGTTTCAAACTGTATCAGTGTCCCTCCCACACGCCTTCCTTCAAAATATACATTGTCTGTTTAGTCATTTTTACCTGGCCCTCTGGATGCCCCAGATCTCCTTTAAATTGTTGTCCAGACCTAAATTTAAGGGAGAAGCTGGCCTTTCCACATCTCTCCTTGAATCTTTAGAACGCTTTTGGTCAGATTTGTTGACCGGTTTCAAGGTTATGGGACCAAGCAATGGGTAACACTTCCAAGGCACTTTGACATTCATTCTTTACCTTGGATTGATAGATCACATATTAAGGATGTCCATTCTTTTCCAACTGTTTCCTGGGATCTTTTTACCTATTAGCATAGACTTCTCTCTACTAACACTCTCCACTAGACCTGGACCTTTTACTGCAGTATTCAACAACCCAGCTTTTTCATTAGCAATGAAGGTGCCCTACTTCCTTTCATGGGCCCAACAATATCATCATTTAGGATCTGTTTTGTAGGGAGCCCCTGTACCCCCATTAATAGTCTTGCAGATTGATTCTTCTAATGGAGTGTTATCATGGTTTTCAAACAGCCAGTTAGCTCCCTTTCTGACCTTGTTCCTAGATTGGCATACTTTGAATCATTCCTTTACCTCTTTCCAGAGTCTACTTCTCCAGTTTAATAAACCTATGCATTTGGTATCTGCCATGTATACAATTCTCCACAATAATTCACATTCTGATACTTCTATCTATGTAAGACATTGGCAAGAGGAACTGGGATTCTCCCTTTATTTTGACTCACAAATATACATTAACGCTAAAGGCCTTACACGTTCTTACACTTACCAGTGTCCATTTGATCTTTGTTGGTTCTCACCTTCAGTGCCTGAGACTTGTTACATATCTTGTGGTTTTCCAGTTTTGCACACGTTTTGTGAGATGTTTTGATTGTATAATTTTTCCCAATGTGCCCTCCATTACACTACTCTCTATGATCCCAGGATGTCTAGGCTCTATTAGGAGAGATATTTTGCTGCACTTTCGTACAGCTGCTAGAATGGTTATCCTCAGACATTAGAGATAAACATCTGATTTTACCCATAATGAGTTGCTGGTGGAGTTAAAGTGTAAACACCATATGGAGCAGCTAGTGGTAGAGGATGGCAAAAAGATAGATAATTATATGGGTAACTCTTGCTTCACTGTTTTGCTTTCCTCCTTATCATTTACCAATCCCCACCCATTGTTTTTCTTTCACTCTCTTTTCTACCTTCTCATCTCTTCTTCTGATTTTTTTTATCTTTTGTTTTTTTGTACGGGGGTTTTATCACTTTGTTGGCTGTCCTGCCAAGGTTCTATACATTATGATTCTATTATTTATTTTAACCCTCATTGTTGCTCTATTTGTTGGGAATATTTATGTGCACTGTATATTCTTCCTTTTTTAACTCCTTCTTTCCTCACTAATTGTATATGATATATATATATATATTTGTAATCTCAAGGAATATTCTGGTTGTATACCATTACCTCTTTTTCTGGTTTTCTTAATATGTAAAAAAAACAATATAACAAGTATTTTTGCATGGAAAAGAAGAGTAAACAACTGCACAGTGAGGTGTTTGGCAATAAAAACTGAGATACCCCATAGACAAAGAACAAAAATAGAAAGGTTCTCAGATAATGTAAGTATAAGCATAGGTTTTTAACTAGCTTCTGGTACCACATTCGTTCCTCAGCTTCACATACACAAAGGGAAACAGCGTAAAAAAAAAGTGAGAAAGTTAATCATGTAAGGGGAAGAAAATGGCCTCTGGAATTGGAAGGTGGAAAAACAATTCAAGTGAGAACAGTCATAAAAGTGATGTGTGATTTGGGTTCCCCTTTTAGTCTGTGATCTCTTTTGCAGATTAAATTATCATTTCAATAAGGTTTTCTATATTATTTGTATTTCAGCTGTCTGGTTGTAAGAAATTAAGTTCTACATGTGTACAGAAATCACATTCCTTTTTTGAATTATTTCTAAATGCCTGTGTGAACATATGTGTGATATATGTTTGTATCGGTGGAGGTTCTCCTTTGCCCAGGTCATTGTATATCTAGTAGTTGTTAATCTCATTCAGTTGGATTTGTTCTTGTAATGTTGAAAACGTTTTGCAACCTTTCAGGCTGATTTATCATCTTGAAAGCCTAACAAAAAGTTTTCCACATTACAAGATTGTATCCAGTTGAATTTGATCAACTACTACTAGATATTTTGGTTTATTAGTTTTATTAATTTTACCATTATAAAACCACTATATGGAATATACCCGTATAATAATGTTAAAAATACTAGTAAAGGAAAAGCTTTGAACTAGGGACAGCTACTTGGTTGACCCCAGCCTTGTAAACCTCTATGAAATAGTTTTATGACTAGTCTCACCTCTATTACTAATTACCCCTTCTAATCCATAGCCCACTTCTCTGTCCCTTATCTGATTAACTTTCTAAGGCTTTTGACATATATTAGAATCAGGATTAGATTGAGGAGCAGGTACCTGAAACAGGTTACTGATTTAGGATTGATTTTAATAATTCATTAGGTCAATCACTCTAGCTTTCCTCTCCTCTTCTGATATAGGTTCTGTTAGTTTACCTTTCTAAGGTGGATCTAATAGGTAACTAATAGTGATAGTGGTTGTGAAGTTATGGTTTCACCTCTAACCTCTACTACCACCATTTGTTTTTACCCATTGCCTCTAAAACCGCTGTTTTACTGACACACTATTTTTTGCCTTGCAGCACTATTTGACATGCTTTAGTGGGACCATTGCTATACCCTTTCTCTTAGCACAAGCACTTTGTGTTGGAAATGATCAACAAACAGTAAGCCAACTAATAGGAACAATATTCACCTGTGTTGGGATCACTACATTTATCCAAACAACATTCGGTATTAGGTATGAAATATTTTATTGTTTATATTGATTTTAAATGTCATCTATATGCCATTCTAAATTATTTAGCTAATAATCTTTTTGGACAGTTTTTTACTTTATCCAGAATGCCGAATACTTTATCCAGAAATAGCAGACTTGTTATTTAAGTGAGGATTTACTTTCTGTTTTTAATAAATATGATATGACATTTCACAGGGTGCCTTTTTTCACCAGGGTCACTTTTAAAAGATTCTCTTTCAATGAAAAGTCTGTTTTGAAATAGGCGAGGGATGTTTAGGCATCTTGATGTGCTCTTGGTGCTAACAAATTACTCCCAATCTGGTGCTTTGAAGAATCAGGATAAATGTAGTTTCTGGTTGCTTGAAAATTACCAATAAAAAAGACTCAACTAATTCTATACCCCATAATATAACATGTCATAAACACTGCATAGACTTGATAACAATATTAAAATACACTAATTAAAATCAAATAAGGCAGATTAGACAAACTTCACATACTATAGCATAGTTTTACTCTATACAACTTTGTAAATGCATTTATACAGAAAGAAAAATTTGAGACAGATTATTATGAAAAAAGTTTGAGTGCATAATATTATTATTAGGAAGACAAATGGGATATAATCATACTCTAATGCCATATGGAAACAAATTATTTTATTGAAGTGTTGGGGCAAATCATTGAACTTATGGGTGCAGATCATTATTATTAGGAATTATAGGAGCAGACTAAATAAGCATAGGAGTAGATTAATGTAATCAGGGCCGAAGTCAACCAATTCTACATTGGCTAAGGTTGGCATGATTTGCCAGGATGATGTCATGACGGTCAGTTGTTGATGTGTACCAACATTGAGGCCTGTTCAAAATGCAAACCACAAGTACCTGTCATTTCTCTGTGTGACCACAGCCATTTCACTGCTGCACACGTTACAAGAAGCCTATTTACATGAAGCCAGGACATAAAGGAATACAGGTGATGTCTGCTGCTTCACACTTACATTTTTTTCTGGAGATAATAAAGTAAGACCTTCATTTTGCACAGCTACATGTTCAGTTTCTTTTATGGCCAGTACATTTTTCAAGTTAAGACCCAATCAAAGCCTGGTAAGTCTTTCATTCTGACAGGTGTGCTTATTTACACCTGTTTATACACAGAAGTAGGTGAGAAGAGACTGAGAATGAGCTGCAGGGGGTGCACAGCTAGAAACTGAAGTGAGAATTTATTTGTTGGTGCTTGGCATAGGTGCAGGGCACTGTGAGATATAGTAAAATGAAGGCTCTCCAAATTGTCAGAGAAATATTTGGTACTGCCTGTTCCCCATCTGTTAGGGATTCTGAATCAGTAGGATGGATGGTGGGTACGTATTTCGAATGGTAGGTTGCTGGGATTTTTCTACTGGGTCTGATTTGTTTTTTCTCTCTTTCATACTCCCTATTGCTTACTACCCCTATTTCACATGCTCTCTTCTCTCTCCCTAAATCACTTTCCCTCTATCTTTTCTCATGTCTGTTATATCCCACATTTTCTCTCTGAAAACTTTAGCCAGGCTTCTTATGGCAGATGGGACAGGTGATGTCCCTTATGTAATAAAAAACAACCTCACCTGCCTGTTCACAATCTTTTCTATTAAATGAACTAATTTGAAAACTTTAGCCAGGCTTCCTATTGCAGATGGGACAGGTGATGTCCCTTATGTAATAAAAACAAACTCACCTGCCTGTTCACAATCTTTCCTATTAAATGAGCTCATTTGCACATTTGCAGCTCAGTGTACAATCCCAGCATAGCTAGCTGCCAGGTATGAATGAATTCCCATGTGCATGCACAGGATTTATGTCATACTGGCATGGCCAATCAAGATGTCTAAATATACTGAACCCCGAGAAGGACTGGGTGAAGATGTTGTGGCTGGGATAAAGCAAGAAAACGTGAGTGTATTTAGAAAAATTGTTAAGCTCAGTGTTATAAAAAAGTTTGGCAACAGGCAGGTCAGTTTTTTTTATTACAGTAGAAGCAGAGCCTGCCTAATCACAATGCTTTATTCTCATAGTTAACATCCACTTTAAGGTGACTTATGGGGGAAGGTGGGTCTCAGCACAAGCTAGCTGGCCTAGGGAGACAAAAGAATAAATCTGGCCCTGATTATATTACAGTATAGATGCAGTTTATTATAATACAGACACATGGGGTAATTCTAATACTTATAGGTTTGGGGGAAGATCCTATATAAAGTTGTAAATATTGTGCTGCATTTATTTTTGTTATCTTTATGTGAATCACATTACCACATCGACCCCTGCTGACAAAATGAGATATGACATCTGTAGTAGCAAAGTTCCAATGCTGGGAAAGAAAAGGGGTGCCCACGATTGCTTGAGCTCCAGATAATGGGGAGATTACCTGTTACCTATCTACCTGCGAGCAGCTCTTTCTCTTTATTTTTGAAGCATCTATTCAAATAGGAGATAATGTAATCAATAGTCAAAATCTCAAAATGTGGAATTTTAAATTGTGCAGTGTTCTTTTTAGCATTAATGTAAGAAACAATGCAAATTTGTTCTAACAAATTTCCCAGATTTTAAGATTCACCTGAAAACTTTGTGACCCATGCAACTACAGTGTTATAATTAAATGTTCTTTAAACCCTTTAGTTAGATCTTGTGTTTATCTGTGTATTTTAGTAGAGACATCATTATGCTCTATATAAGTTGCATGCCTAATGTGGCAAACATATTTATAATCACATACTACTATTTGTATTCCAGGCTACCTCTCTTTCAAGCAAGTGCATTTGCATTTTTAGTTCCCGCTAGAGCCATACTTTCCCTGGATAAGTGGAAGTGTCCCCCTGATGGTAAATAAATGCTCCAACTCTTTTCTGATTAAGGAACAAAATAACGCTGTGGAAATAACTTCAACTGTGAAACATTTTGTCCAAATTAGATAATGTTATTATTTGATATTTAAACATGGAGTTACAATATACTGAGATATACACTACCCATTACATAACAAATGATGTAACTACCAATTTTAATCTTATATGACTTAGATAGCATTTAGACTGAAGCTTTTGACAAATCATTATAATGCTGGGTTTGAAAATGCCAGTCAGCAATTTTATAACGTTTGCTGAAGCCTTGATCATTATCTTCAAATGCAGACCTGGGATGAGGTACAAATATAGCACAATGCTAAGTTATGGTCAGATTAGTAAGAGGTGCTAAAGTCATGTGAAACAAAGTGATGTCTTCCATCCAGCTGACAAAGCATTAGCCATGCGTTGTCAGCTGGATGGAAGATATCACTTTCTGGTGTTTTGTCACGGGATGGAGGACATCACTTTCTTTGGTGTTTTGGATTTGTCAAGTTGTCACCCTTCAAGTCCAAGTCGAGTCCCATGTCATTGACACCAAGTCCCAAATCAAATCTCAAGTGACCAAGAATTCTTACAAGTCGAGTCCCAAGTCAAGTCACTTCATTTATCAAGTCGTTTACAAGTCGTATTTAGTCTGTTATAATGCCTTTCCCCCCTGCATTCCTTGCATTCTAAGTCCACTAAGTTTGGCTTTCTCCGCTGACAGCTGAAGGCGACGGGGAGGAAGGCAGTGAGGCTTCTGTAACACTGCCTTCCTCCCCACCCCCTTCAGCTGTCAGAGGAGAAAGCCGTGGACCTAGAATGCAAGGAAGGTGGGGGAGAAGGCAGTATTACAGAAGACTCACTGCAAGTCGAGTTGCAAGTCAATGGACAAAATCCCCAAGTCAAGTCGCAAGTCGATGGACAAATCCCCCAAGTCAAGTCACAAGTCGTTTATTAGGTGACTTAAGTCAGACTCAAGTCCAGGTCGCGCAACTCAAGCTGCAACCTCTGTCACTTCAAGATATGGTACCCTCTGCCCATGGTAAGCGTAAAAATTAGGATGCATATGTTTCTTTGTCTAACATTTTATTTATGGGTAAATCTATTTTTTATTGGCATTTTGAAAATAAAATACAAACTGTGCAGTGAGAATAAAAAGCATTAACCCAAGCTTTAGGTAGGGTGAAAGTGCTCCGAGGATGACCACATTTTTACTGTAGCCCTGGCCAGAGAGCCTTGAGGTCCAAAGAAAATAAGGCTTGCTCCACCAAGATAGATATTTTGAGCTTAGGCATTGTATGTCTCTCAGCAATTCAACGATTCGGGCCAACACTGCAGCCTTTTGATACAACTCAAAATTTTGTAATCCCATGCCCCTAGGGAAGCACAGGATGGAATTAATGAGGCTCAAGTGGGTGCTTCGCTAAGCAATTGTGATTGAGGGGGACTGCAAGGTTCGCAAGAATATTGTAGATGTGTCTATAGGGATGGTGTAGGGATGTGTAAGATATAATATTAGGTCATCTGCATAGAGAGGTAATTTATGATGATAGGCAGGCATCTGGATGCTGTGTATGAGTATGAAAGGGTTCTTATAAATTGCTACAGCCAAGTTTTTAAAGTAAAACTCACTCATCTTTACTTCCACAGATCCCTCGATCCCTCCAGGGATTTACTAGATTGGGTCCCACACGTCCTGTCATCATTATTCCTACTTCTGCCTATGTCATCCGATCATGCACTGTTCAGGTGCAGGATCGGGTGATGTAGTCTGCTTCTGCTTTCACAGAATATGTGTAGGATCAGCTTTTTTTCCCCCCTAGAAGTCTCCTGGGATGCATGATGTGTGTCCCCCCCCCCCCAAAAGAAGGTAAAACATCTGGATTACTATAAGCTACACAGACATTCAATGGAAAATGTATCTCCCTCATTGCTGGCACATGGTCTCCACTCTCCCCAATTTGCTCTCACACCAACTGGGATAACCTGTGAGCAGGAATATATGAAGAGTATCATTTTCTTTTGATAACACTAGAAAAGTATTACCCTCCCCACAGGCAATAATTTCACATTTTTGACTTTTACTTCCAGTATAGGCTTTTACTTTTCCACCTTCAGTAACATCATCACACTGAATTACATTTACTTCAGTTTTGTTCTTGACGGTCATTTTACAGACAGGGTCACCGGAGTAGAAAATAGCATGATGCTCATTTTGGGACTCAACTATACTTTTCCACCCTCTATTACCAGGTACTAGACCCACTATTTTTGGCTTATGGCTTCTTCACCTGCCTTGTCTAACAGCAAAGTAAAATTTTCTACATTTGTCAACTCTATTACCAAAGGTATGTGTTCTGTCACTTAAGGGGGAATTTCAGTTTCCATGGAGGCATATCCATGTCCAGAAAAGATCACTTCTCCTTGTAGGTTTGATACCACAATCCGTGGTTACCTTCACCTCAAGTGCGGCTTGTTGCAGCTCTTGTGGTGATGAAATACCATGGCTTAAATAGACGTGAAACTGCCAAGTTATCTGTTGTTAAGGTTGAACATCACTTGCAAAATATTTTCACCCACCCCCAGGTATGTGTCGGGGTGTTCTTTCGTAATGATTCTTTAATGAGTCTATTCATGCGCTCCATGAGTCCAGCAGCTCTTGGATGATAAGCAATATGGAAAATCTATTTGTTTCCCAGTTCTTCTTTCAGTCAGGCAACCCTTGTGTCAACTCTTTTTTTTTTGCTTTTTTGCTTTTTTCTTTTTTATTCAGCAATCTGTACAGAAACATATTACCATATATACAAGTAACAGAGTAAACATCGGTACATAATTTAATAGACCCCCCCAGCGTTCTTATTTTGTCCGTATTTCCACGCAAAAAGCATTACATTTTTCTGCATAGAAATTTATTTTACATTGTAGGCCTATAATTCTTAGGCATAACTCACCGAAATATGTCCAATATTTAATAAATTTATTAATAAAGTTCAAATAAAAAAACACACATAAAAATTTGGTAAAAAAAAAGGTAAAAAAATAGGTAAACATGTAATATAACTGTACAGTAGCATGTATAATATATATAAACTATAATTGTACATATATGAGGATTTTTTTGTATTGGACTCAATACAGCTATTTTGTATTGAATCCAATACAAAATTATTTTAATTTCCTGCCGCTTCTCCCGCGCACACTGACGCATGCACAGGCATCACCAGGAAACCCAGCTGGAGATCGGAGGGAAAAGACGTGTCCCCAGGACCTGCAACGACCAGCGGGGGCGCCGGGAGACGACACCGGAGCAAGGTGGGTGGGGTTTTTATGTTTTAGGCAACCCCAAGTGTGACTCGGGACTACCATTTTTTGCATAGAAAATCCACCCCAAGTCACACTCGGGATTACCGGTAGGGGGGTTAAGTCATCAGTGTCAATAAACAGAACAATGAATCCATATACCAAAGAGAAAGGCAATATAGTACCCGTTTACTGAGAAACTTTCACTTTATAAGGGTGAGGGTAGAATAGGGGTTGGAAAGATATGCAGACAGGAAAGGGGGAAACATTTGGGGGGAAGGAATGGGAAAAGGTAAGCACCACAACTTACAACATATAGCAAAAGAAGATTTCTAAAAATCTGTGTAAAACCCCAAAACTCTCTTCTTCAAAGTTGTTACACATCAAAGACAAATATTCTGACTCCAAGTATACTGAATCCAAAAAACCACGTCTTTTTAAATTTCTCGGTTCTCCCATCTTGTGCTGTAATTAGACCCTCCATAGACCTATGTGTGTTTCCAGAGTACCGGAAAACACGCCTTTGCTGTGTTGAGCAAATGTTGAGAATTATGAAATATGTAGCAGCACCATTTCTGGCTTATTGTGGATGGAAATGTCTGTTATGGATGATGTCTGTCATCATCTGGTCATGGACCAGAAAGGTACAAGTACCAGGCATTCCCAAAATATACGGGGAATAAAAATTACCTGGATTGCTCTTATATCTCCAACAAGTCCCATCCATTTGTGGATCCATGTCAGATGAAAATCATTTGTAGCTTAGTTCTTGATAAGAGTTACTAAACGAAGCTTTATGGCCAAAATACATGATTTGCTCCAACTGCTCTGGCAAAAAAAGTTAAGAACAGGCCAGTCTTGACCCAGCTAATAATAATTATTGAACATAAAATAATGTAGGGGCCCTTTTCACAGACAAAGTTATTCAAAATCTGACGAGCGGACAAAATGTTGTGGTGTAGAGATGGAATGGACAAAATGTGATAGTTGCATAGTTCGCCAAGCATCTAATGCTGGGAGTGTATTTTCCAGCTGCAAAGTTTTAATTGGCATCCAATCAGATGCAGTGATAAAATGTGTCACTCTGAATATCCCTGCTTCACGGCAAACTTGGACCAGAGGATTGTAAAAACCAGGTTGGAACTGTGGGTGGCCAAGGTTAGGAGACATAGGTGAGGGATATTTGCACAATCCTGAAGCTTTGGGATTGTGGATATCCTTGAAATCACATTATGAGGAGACCAAACCACTCCAGCCAGGGATATTGGAGACATTGCATCTTGTAACAGTGCCCATGGTTTCTGTCTCCCACCTCTTGCTAGATGCGTAGCTTCATTGTATAAAAACAGATTAGGAAAGGCTATGCCCCCCTTGGTCTTGGGTAGTCTAAGAATCTGTTAATTCTAGGGTTATCCCCACCCCAAAGCAGAGAAACTCCTGCCTAAATTTATATAGCACAGAGTCTAGTAAGTGAACTGAAAGTGTCTGTAATGGATACAATAAATGTGGCATTGCGTTCATCTTTAGCACATTGCATCTAGCAAACCACGATAATGTCTGTTGTTTCCATCGTTGTAGATTTTGTCTGAGTGAATTTAGCAGGGAGAGAAAATTTAATGTCATAAACTGTGAGAGCTTTGTGGGTATCTTGGTCCACAAATAGGAAATAGCTCTCTTAGCCCAATTTAAAGGAAAATACAAAGTCAAAACGGTCAATCAACTCCTGGGAAAGTGAGAGCAATAAGGCTTCAGATTTTTGGAGATTAATTTTATAACTCGAAATGGATGAGTAGGTGTGCATTTATGTGGGAGAAATGGGTAATGTGGTCCTCAGGGATGTAAGATAAAAAAAAGCATACGCTGCTATTTTATGATCTTGCTTTTGTACTTGTATACTTTAATATTGAATTATTCCGAATATGTCCAAGGAATGGTTCCAGGATTAATATAAACAATAAAGGGGATAACAGACACCCCTGCCTGGTGCTGTTACTTATGGAGAAGGGTTGAGAGAGAAGGCCAATAATTTTGATTTAGGCTGCTGGATCAGAGAATAATGAATATATCCAAGATATAGTTTAGATGGTTAGATGGTATAGTTAGATGGTAAGCCTATGTAGTAAGGTAAGTTTTAAAAAATCTGAGTCCCATCTGTCAAATGCCTTTTCGGCATCTGCCAGTAAAAGCATTGCAGAGATTTTTTGAGTTTGGACATAATGAATTAGATTCAGTGTTCTATAGGTGTTTTTGCGTGTCTCACAACCTGGGAGAAATCCTCTCTGGTTAGAGTTGATGATGGAGCGGGGTGAGGCGCCTGGCCAAAATACCGCTGAACAGTTTTAAATCAGTTTAGATATAGGCCTGTAGCCCGCAAAAGAGTTAGGATCCTTCTCTGTTAAAAAGTAAAAGGGTTATGTGAGCTGAGAGGGTGTCTCTGGGTAGAGCCTTACCCCTAGAGATAACATTGTATACTTTGAGCAGGTATAGCGTCAAAGTTAGTAAAAAACACTTATAGAAGCGAAGCGTCAGACAGTCCGGTCCTGGCGCCTTGCGTGTCGCTGCTCAAGTAAGAGCAGAGGACAATTCTTCTGCTGAAATAAGAGCATTGAGGGCTTCAAATGACTCTTCGGGTATGGACGGAAAATTAGAGATAGGGGCGGATCAACTTTTCTTTATACTTCACTGTATGCAGTTGCTGTGTATTATCTAATTAATACAGCTTCCTATACAGGTCAGAAAACCAGGAAGGTCCCTGCTATATCTGGGGTGGAGTGCACCCTCCTCCCATGCGAGGAGGCAATACTAGGTATAAATGTCCTAGCCCTCTTTTCTCCTAGAGCTCTTGCTAATGCCCTCCTACATTTATTGGAGTGTTCCTAATAGAACCCTTTTTATTTAGTTTAAAGAAATTTTGTCTTGAAATAGTTTATCTATTTAATTCTTTCCTGGGTGGGTAAGTTGACCCTTATGGGTAATTTCTAACTTGTGTAGTTCCCTGAGCAACTGTTTTGGGTTTTCTTCCCACTCCTTTTTGATTTTGTGGCCTTGTTAAATAAAAATACTCTAATATAACATTTGTTTGCCTAAACGAATTATCAACCAAGGTGATTTTAAATCAAAAAAGGTTTTTAACTCTCAGAGGGATAGAATGATGTTTGATCAAGAAAAAATCTATTTGCGAATAGTCTTGTGCATTAAGGAATAAAAGGTATAATCCTTCTCTGCAGAGTGAAGGATCCGCCAAACATGTTAATACGAATGAAAAAAAGTAGTTTTATCCTCCGCAATGCTACGTAAGACAGACAAGAGGTTCCTTTGGAAACATCCAGTGTGGGATTGTGGGATTGAGCATTCTCTTACTAAATTCAGCTACTGACTCCAGTAGAGATTCTAAAAAAGGAACCTGGTTAGTGTTTGGGAGATTCCCCTAAATTTAGCTAAAGTTAGGAATCTATTCCTAGGGTTTAAAAAAAACTGTTCTCTAAATTGAACCCCATTTTGTATATAACCAATTTAGTGATTTTTTTTTTCTAAATTACAATACACAATCTGTTGACTTAATAACATCTGTTGTAAATTTCTTAAAAAACAACTATGGACCCCATTTGGGAGGACGTTATGCATGAATTTTGTACTAACTGCCTTTCACAGACACAGTGGGAGTCTGACACTAAAGGGTTAAGGAGTCTGACACAGTGGGAGTCTGACACTAAGGAGTTTCTTTAAACTAAAAAAACCCATATCGTAAAAAAAAAAAAACAATATTTATTGGCAAATACAGTTGTTTGAAAAGTATATTTAAACAAACTTTAATCCATCAAGTATGAAAACACAAATTTCACCAAACGTTATAAGTCCGCATAAAATTAAGGGAGAATTGGAAGAGATCCTGCAAACATGTTCCAAACAATTGATGCAAACCTTAATCCGTTACTATCAAATTGAATAAATATATTCGGATAAGGAACTACAAACTATTCACACTAAAAAGAAGAATTTATTTCAATCTGAATCCTTCAAAACTAGAAATGCTTAATTAAAAACATGTCTAAATAAATTAAATAATGAGATAGTTACTAAAAAAGAGAACAAATTTATGAGAGATAAAATGGCATTTGATTCCAACCGAGCCTATAAATGGGACTCATTAAAATCTAAAAATACTCATTCCAAAACACGTTACTCAGCCAATTAGCACTGAAGAAGAATCAAAAGCAGAAGGTCCATCATTAGACCCTAAGCATCTAATAATGTTCAATTCACGTCCAAACACACACCAGGGTCATGAACATTCTAAAAATGACTTATTCACTCAAAGATAAGCCAGCACCAAACAAAGCCTTACTTAAAGTGACACACCTAACTTGTCTACCTCCATGACAGAAAACTATCTAGCAGCCACAAATACTGCACCACCTTATGCACCAAACACCACTATCCCAAATTTGAGTCACAATATTGTAAATCCCAAAGGACCCAATCAGCCTTTTCTAGAGGCTCAACCAATATTCACACTACTGTCAACAAAACAGGTCCGATGAACCAATACCTATCAAAGGCCACCCAGAAACACCAAACTTTTAAACTAAGTGAAACTGAATTGGAAGTTCTTAGATTGGGCCTCAATTTCTGTCCCACAAAACATCTTTACAACAAATTTACTCTAGTGAAGGATCTACATCTCTTTGCTAGAAAGATTTTTTTTTTCGAACACTCTGGAAAACCTGGAAATCCCTCTCAAAATATTGGGATCGATGAATTTGCATCATATACTATAAAGGACTTTAGAGTATTTTGTGATCTTGTACAATTAATAAATGGAATTTAAGATATGTCTATGTCGGACTGTTCAATTCCAAATTATGAAATTGATTATGGTTGATTAAATAAAGAAAAAACAGCATCTCCTCCTCTAGAAGAGATTTCCCTTGATTCTCAAATTCCTAAGGTTAAGAAAAAATCTACTAGGTTTCCAAACTTTCATACCAGTCCTTATATTACCGCATTTCTAAAAAATGTCATGAAAGAATTTGAATTTTTGAAGACACAATCTCTAAAACATTACAACTTATCCAAACATTTAAAATGATCCCTTTCTACATTACAACAAAATACTTCTATTGTAATCAAACCAGCAGACAAAGGGGGAAATATAGTTGGTATGAACATACCACAGTGTAAAAACATGTGTCTAAAAATCTTGAAAAATCCTCAATGGTATTGCAAAGTAAAACATTTATTGATCAATGCACATTCGATTATGATGATACACATCGATTTTGTCAGCCTTCCAAATGCACACTATCGACAATGACACATCCGTTCTTGAAAACCGGGCAGGAAATTTAAAATTAAGAGGATTTGTAAATGCAAAAGCAGTACATTTAAAAATCCTCTTAATTTTCTTCCTCTTAATAAATTTCCTGCCCGGTCCCACCTACCTACCTGCACAAATCCACCCTCCAGGCCTCTAGCCTCCAATGTCCCCAAGGTTTACACACTAAGGACGCAGATGCTGGCCGGGCATCACCAGCTTGCACAGATGCCCGGCCGGTATCGGCAGGAGAAGGAGATGCCAACATCGCTAGAGGACACTGCGGACATGGCTGGAAAATGCCGCGGGCACTGCTGGAGGATGCCGCTGGAACTGGGAACAAGGTAGGAGTTTTAATCTCACTGAAAATTCCACCCCGAGTGTGGCTCGGGGTTACCTCTTTTTGCAAAGAAAATCCAACCTGAGCCACACTCGGGAACAATGCCAGGGAGGTTAAATAGCCCCTTTCTTGTGGATAGGTGAGCAGTAAGGCAATTTTTTTTATCTGTTTCCTCTTACTGTTCTTTAGCTGTGCAAAACAGTCACTCAGTCCCTTGCACATGTGCAGTAAACTTCAACTCACAGTCATCATGCAAATGACAGTAGTAGAGATTAAAGGAAAGAATGTATTTGTTTTATGTTGCATCTCTGGAGCTTAGTGGACTGGTATTTTGCCTGATGGTGTTTCTACCAGTATTCTGTTGTTCTATATTATACCTACCTGTTGAACATCCTGTAGTATTTTGTGGGGAAAACCCTGGAGGTTTTTCTTTGTTACTTGTACATTTATTAAATCATTAGATGTTAATGAGTGCAATTTGATATTAAAACTCTGATATTCTCCAAACTACTCCAGTAGGGGTAATTCACTCTCTCTAGCATCACCCTTGTTAGGCGGCCATCAGCGTCCAGCAGGCGCCATTTTTAAATATTTTTTCTATTTGCTACTTATTTCCAGCTGCTATGCTGACTGACAGGAAGGCAGGTAGGTTTTTGTTTGTTACTGGTTGTGTGTAGGTATCTATATAAAATACATATCGATATATATATGTATGTGTGTGTATATATATATATATATATATATATATATATATTGGGACGGGGAGAAAGTCTTGGACGGGGTATATTTAGCACCCAGACTAAGGCATTTTGTATAAAGGGCATTGTAAAAGCCAGTTTAAGGTTCCTGGAGCCAGGCCAAAGAAAAGGAAGAACAGGTTTCTTTTTCCAATGGATTTATGGCCAGGTTTTTACCTCTGTGCACAGGTGTACTATTTAGCAGGCCAGCAAGAAGCTGGAGAGAGCTCATTTGGTTCCCAGAGGTGTTAGTCAGAGAGGGACTACCACAGTCAGTGTATTTAGTAGCTCAGCCGAGCCAAATTAAAATTAGTTTTAATTTGTGCTATGAAACATGCCGGAGCCTGCTTTATACTGCATTTTCAAGCCTGGTGTCCGTTCACTGCTATCCTTTGACCCACGTTTCTAGGGGTGATCCCACAATATATACACATCACAGCCTACATCACAACTACCATATTCAGCCAATTGTAGCAGTAGGGTGTCAAAGTTTACTTTATTCTCTTTAAACTTGCCTTATTCTCCCTAGAATTTAGTGTGTCCTTAACTACCTAATGCATTTGATGGTTGCTCCATTTTCCATCAGCATCCAGTGAACTTTGTGTTTCTGGTAAGGAGGGGCTTCTGGATGCTGGAATGCAGCTGCTGCATTCTCACTACTGCTCTTTAGCCAAATGACCTCTGCAATCAAAATTATAAATTTTCCTGTATTTTTCTATAAAAGCAGGACTGTACAAGGAATAAAAACAAAACAATAAAAAAACACCACTTAGCTTTATTTACACAGAAACCCCCGATCCCTCCTCCTAGCTTGCTGTAACTTGAGCTTGAGGCCTATATCCCAGGATGTTCTGTGGTCGCATTCAGTCTTTACCAACACGGAAAAGACAAAAAGTGGAAAGGGCATAAGAGGTGGGGTCTCCAAAAAAAAAAATAATTAAGAGCAAGGAAAAAAAGGTTAGTTTTTACACTGTACACTGTAAAGGCCTTTTTTTAACCTCCCTAGAGGTTAATTTCTTTACGGTTTTATATGTCCAAAAACGGTTTTTCATGAAAATTTTATTTTACAATATAATAGTATGAGTATAATAAAGTTTGAAACACAAAATTATGTAAAAACAATAAATTCAATAAATTAAAAAATTTATATATTTAAAAAAAAAATTTAATTTTTTTTTTTTTTTTTTTAAACACACATTATACTCATACTATTTTATATACTGTGAAATAAATGCTCTTGAAAACAATTTACTGCTTTTACACATATAAATCCAATGTATTGCATTCAATACAGGTATTTTGTATTGAATGCAATACAAATAGATTTTGAATTTCCCGCCCCGCCGGCAATGTACACACGCACCAACATCACCGGAAACTCCTCTGGTGACTCATTGTGTGCAGAAGCCGGACGGAGGAAGAAGACGGAGATCACGACGATGGACGGCACGGGATGCGGCAGATCAGGTAAGCGCTCTATTTATTAACCTTCCCATAGGTTTACATACCCCGAGTGTGACTCGGGGTTACCACTTTTAGCAACTTTTTTCTACCCCGAGTCACACTCAGGGTTACCTCTAGGGAGGTTAAAAAGTAAAAATTTTGGTGATAGGCTTGCTTTAAAGGTATGAAATTTCTGTATGCTTAAAGCTGCCAGCCACACAGGCATATAAACTTCACCTTCATTATTCACTTTCACACAGACAAGTCAGACTTCTCTACACTTAGAGTCAAATATCACACAAACTCTTATATTAGGCTGCAACAATACACTAACACAACCTAAAAAGTTCCTTTAGGGATTTTCCTTTTGTCTATCACACAAGATGGGGGTTGTTGTCTTAAAATTTTCACTCCAATAGGACCAGGATCAATAAGTCACAACTCGCACTCAAAGGATAATTACCTAACTAAAAAAAATATTGGATCCTAGTTACTTCCTACGTACTATGTTTATCATTTTCTCTAAATTTTTCATCACATTTTTACATCCTCCCATCTCATCCCCAGAGGGATGAATAGTTACGTAAGTAACATCTAAAATGGCTCACTTCGTCTGCATATTTTACCCACACATGTACACATTCCAGTCCTCACAACATAACATCTCTGAGTGGGGTATAACAGCTCTGGACACAAACCTTAGTTAACAATTTATATGCACTAGTTTTCTACACAGGCGTAATGGCATCTTTAGTTAGTTTAACAATAAACACCAAAAAAAACAATATTTTTGATTGCATTTCCTATCTATTTAACCATACTCATGACACATTTTCCCAATGTGAGTTACTAAGTTTGGGTTGCACAATGCTCATTCTTTTAAAATTACTATATTTGGAGTGCTATTATTACTATATTTTGAATGCATTCACTTTTAATAAATGCATTTAACTTATCCTTGAGTTGAGCTTTTTAAGTGTATGTTGTTAATGCTGGTCTCCCTCTTGTTCCTGCTGGAAGAAATCCTGACAGTAGTTCTAGCTTTGCTTGTTTTGTAACCAGTTACTGTACCTTAACCCATGTGTTGCAAAAAAGGAAGATACTCTTGCAAATAACACTCTAGGACAGGCATGTCCAATGTCCGGCCCGTGTTCAGGTTTTTACTGACCCGCAGCCTCTGTCATCAAATAAATAATATGTGGCCTGTGTTTGTGTACAAGGAATCGGCTACGTTTGTAGTAGGTGTGTGCTATGCGTGACCTACACAAACCTCCGCCACTCTGAATCCAAGAAAGTTCTCTGCATGGAGCCCGCACTGACACTGGACTCCATGCAGATAACTTTCTTTAAATTAAAGTGGGCGTGGTTCGTGTGGGTCCCGCACCGCATCCACCCACTACATACGTAGGGGATTTCCTATACACAGAACACAGCAGAGCCCTTCCTCCAACTTTGCGGTGCAAAACACAAAGAAGAAACCAACCTGGAATCTCCCACATTTTATTAGCAAAATTACACCTGCCACATCCCAAAATTAACAAATAGTAGAAAAAGGAAAATTGGGGAACTTTGAAGGCAATATATATATATATTTATATATATATATATATATATATATATATATATATATATATATATATATATATATATACACACACACGTAGCCCTGTTATGGGGGCGTCATGTAAATTACTCCCACAAACCAGGCTATGGCGCTAACCTGTAGATAACAGAGAGGATCCTGGGCCTTCACTATGTGGAAGGGTGAGGTTACTAATAAAGTTGGCAGTGCCTCCACCCAGAACAGGGTCTCTGTTAGCAGAGGGGCTCTCTTCCTGGGACATTAACCAGAAATTATAACAGTAATATAAAACAGCATCCGAGGAACCACTACACCCAGCATGCAACATTAACCATTGCAGCTAAATGAACACACAGCTTGGAGTATTTTTAGGCTTTATATCTCAAAACAGTAACAACAATATTTACAATCCATAAACCTCAATGAGTACACATAACAAGCACAAGCACAGAGTCCTGAGGAGAACTGTGCACAGATATACCTGGGTATATATATATATATATATATATATATATATATATATATATATACAGGAGGAGAGGACCCTGCCCCATCAGGCTAAATAGTCGGCCCCCACACATTTTAACCTCACCAACTTCCTTGCAAATGGTTTGGACACCGCTGCTATTGGAGAAATATCAAGAAAAGCACCAAACTATTTATTATATACCAAAAATGCTAAACTGCTGCTTAACACTTTTTAAAGCTAAATGATGGCAATTCTGACAGACACTCTGTCTTATTATGCATAACAGAAATAACAAAAACCTCATAACATATCATTTGTTACCAAGGACAGACATGTCCCTCCAACTCGGGATCTCAGGAAAGCACAGCCAGCAAACAAGGGAAAGAAACATGGGTCATACCTGTGACCAAATTAGTCTCCTAATAATGTAATCACACAGATATTTATTGATGACACACTGCAGCTGATGCAGCCTCAGCAATAGGTGGGTTTCATAAAATAAATTGTAAGCAAAGGGCAATCAGCAAATTCTGTCACACAGGATTTTGCTTAGACAGATTTACAAATCTGTCACCTTTCTGGTACAAAAGGTTTTATTGAAAATGTAAAGCAAAATGTGTTATTAGTGCAAAGTAACAATAATGAAACCGTACAAAAAATTTTGATTAAAATATAAAAATATATAAATTACAAAATTTCTGTAATCAGCACATAAGCAATTACACTATATTACTACAAAGAGAACAATAAAATTTTTTTTTAAAAAACACACACACGGAGTAGTAGAAGCCAATTACAAAGTAGCACTTCTATGGTATCTCACTCCAGATAGACTAGCGAAAATGTTCCCTTCAACTTCTCCCTTATGTTTTCGAGGCTGTGATTCTAGGGGCTCCATGTTGCATATCTGGTGGTCATGTCCAATAGCCAGGATGTTTTGGGATGAGGTATTTAATTTGATCTCCAGAATCTTCCAACAAACGATTTATAGTACTGTAGAAGCTGCCCTGTTTGGCAAGCTTGAAGTGTCCCTTTCTGGACCCTCAAAAATTTGATTAGATTGATATTACTAGCGGGCAGAATCCCCCTGGCCAAAGCGTGGAAGTCACCCTCGATATCTTTGGACCCTATTTATACGAAACTGAATTGGATTATGGTTAATGATGGACTAACTCATACCCTAAAGAATTCTCTGGACAAATTCGATGATATATGGGAACCTTGGATTGTGTTTAATAATACCTAGATTATGGTTTATGCTGGTTTACTTGGATATAGTACATTAGTGTTACTTGCCTTGCAAACTTCCTCTACTTTCCTATTCCCCCTCCCTTGTAGTTTATATGTTCTATGTTTGTTATCGCCTTTAATACACAACTGGGACACTTGATTTGTTTACTCATTGCTCAGACTTAGCTGTTTACTGCTTTGTCTTCTACTAACGGTTTCAGACGGTTTACTATATTACTCAGTCATCTGACTCTAAGTTGTTTCCAGTTATAGGTATACCTGGACCAGGGAAACAATATGGTCTGAGCACTGTTTGAAATGAAAATTGTTGTTAATGTTTGAGCACACACAGCGTGTTTTGTCCCTTGTTATAATATTGTTATTATATTGTTTTCATTGTCACAAATACTTGTAATATAACATGTAAAATTCAATAAAAATATTGAAATATAAAAAACACACACGGTTTAACACAAAACAATGGAGAAAAAAGATATTAATTAAAACAGTAGAGAAAGAGGGATAGTGAAAGAAAAAAATCATGTTGCCGTTATAGATAAATAAATAAAATCAATGAGAAAGAAGAGAAAAAGTTCTGTGAGATGGAAAATGGTAATCCAACCTAAAAATTTGTCATGGGTATCATCAATGATAGCAGTAATTTTTTTCATTATTCATAGTGCCATGCATTCAATTTTTAACTTCTAAAAAATTCAAAGATGGATTTTTCCAAGCAATGGCTATAGTTTGTTCGGTAGCCATAAATATATGCGTTATAATGATGGCAGACCACCTATCAACACTAGAAAGTGGTATCTGAAACAAAGCATCTTTAGGCAGATTAGTACATAGAACAGAATTATCATATGATACACTCTGATCCAAATTCTAGACACTTTAGGACATTACCACCATACCACCACCGCTCATTGTACCTCTTACTTTACAACCTCGAAAACAATTTGGTGAAAAAGATGGGACTGTGTGTGCAATCCACGCCAGAGGTAAGTACCACCTCATAAGGACCTTATAAGAGTTTTCCGGTGCAAGTATATTTCTGGAACTTTTAGAGATAGCTTGCCATAAACTAAAACGATTGTCCTTGGTAAAAATAATGGAAAGTTCTTTTTCCCAGGCAGATAAATAAGATGGAGAATTAATGAACAGGGAGGTCACTACTGAAGAATATAAAAAAGAGATTGGACCTATTGTGGTTGATTTATCTCTGCAGGTGCGCTCCCAAGTACTGTTAAAGGAAACGGGGTTCCACAATTTAAAAAAGATACAAAATTACATATTTGTAAATAATGAAAAAGTTCCCTATTTGGTATTTCATATTTATCCTTAGGATAAGCAAAGGTGTGTACCCCTAAGTGAGACAACATAGAATGTAGTGTAGTGACATTATGCTGGGTCTACCAAATATAATCGACTTAAATAGTAAGACCAGGTTGGAGAGAGGATTGTGGAGTTTGTCACCTTTCAATTTGTGCCTAGAGAGGAAATAGCAGCTCTGGTCCAGTGGGATAGTTTCCCTTAAAAGGGCAGACAAGCTGCAACATGGCAAAGCAATGCTTGGCCTGGGAGTCAGAAGATAAGATTGGTAAGGAGGAGGGAACACAGATGACTGTGCTGTCACGGTCTGACAAGCAACAACCTGAAAGCATTAACTCCAGCTCTGTGCCGAATCCTAGATCCATTCCAGCCACCCTGTTTCCAATGTCCATGATCTTGGTTATCTTTTCACTGACAGCATGGCCCTACAAAACATATTGTTTTACATGCTGAGTGAGGGCAGAGATGTCCTTCTGGGAAAAATAATAGAGAAAGCTGGGTAGCTGCCACTGTTGCAAAGCACAGGCCATAATCTCATAAGAAAGGACTAATTTCAATAGCTGGAATGAAAGACAGTCAAACTAGCATAAGGTCGCTGGGATTGATGGGACTTTTTGTTATACTGCTCCAGCAGTTATGAAACAGACACATGCCTTGTGAGTTTGCTGCTGGATATGGTAGGAGGACTAAAAGAGAATCATGCAAAGGAGTAATCATTCATTTGACCATCCCAAATGTAGTCTTATGATCCTCTTCATTTGTTGATTGTCTTAACCTAGGTGTAGTAAATCCCTTGTCAGACTTCCTTCCTTGTCACCTTTTCTGAGGATGCAGATAGTCGTGGTGGATACAACATGAGAACAGTGTGGGGGAGTCATATGTGGACAGCAAGAAATCAGGAGGAAAAGAGTGCAGGCTGCCTACTTCACTGCCTACTAATCTCACTGATGTTTTCACCACGGTTGATATACTGCAGGCAGAGGCTGCAGGCCACAACATCAAACACATTAAAAAGAGAAACAAGAAAGGTGCAAGTATTCCTTGCCACTGGGACATTTCTATGCTAATTTCTATTCTAAAACTTTTCTTTGCACTAAAGCTTTCCTTCTCCCCAATGGTGGCACCTTTAGACCATCAGCCACCTTGTCATCCTAACCAACACCAACCCCCCCCCCATTCCACTTTGCAGCAAGCTCCAGCTGCTAAAATATATCTACCTTTTGCAGATTTCTGCCTGTTGTTCACTTACTACTGTCTGACTGAATATATCCCTCTATGGTCATAATACTATCTTACTCTTTTTTAATGTCTAAAAAAGGAATACTTGTAAATAAGATAATGTCCCGAAGTAATTGTGTGATCAAAAAGTTTCAACATATCCTCACTGTAATTTGTTAGATCTGCAGGCAGAGGATTAGGAAAAAGATGGAGTATTAGCAGCATCTTCAAAGTGCTCCTGGGAGAATAAATAAGAAGGTTTGTTATTCAATCCTCTATGTTCTGCATGTGCTCTGGCTTTATAGCATGATCACTGAGAATGAAACTGCAGACATGACCACTAGCATAGCCTGTGAAGCTGTGCTGTGACGTGCTGCAAACAAAGGTCGACTGGTACAGTGTGAGAAACAAACATAGTATGAAAGGTTTTAGGCAATTAATTTAGGGGATTGATTTTGTAAACAACATTTGCATGTCAAACATGTTGAGTATGTGATCCAGCATGGTTCAACACAAACGGCCTCCTACAAAAATACAGAACAGCCAATTGCCAGAGAGCCATTCACAGTTTGCTTCCACTTTCTGCATTCCAACTATGGACTATTGATGAAAAAATGGAATCAACCAAAGAGACAATAAAAGCATTCTTCTTAAAGATTTGCAACCTTTAATTCCCCTGAGGAGAAAGGATTATAATCCACATTATACCACATCCACAACCACATCCCCCTGACAGAGTAAACCACTTAGCTCCAGTGCACTGTCACGTCTGTGTCTTTGACAGAGCATATATTTTCTAAATTAGGAGCACATACTCTGACTTCTACCTGACAGTGCTGCTGCTACTGCCACGTCCTCTATGTTTCTCTAGCTAAAACATATAATTCCTAAATTATTTTTATAAAGACATAATTTGTTAGCAATACTCTTCCATGAGCCCTCTGTTTTTGTTAAAACCTAACTAAATTTTATGTTGATTCCCTCTTCCCAAGGCCCCTGATATGAGACCTAACTAATTTCTAGGAAAATCTCCAAGTGATTTCTCCTTCTGTGTCGATACCTAAATATATTTGTTTTAGGAAAAAGTCTTCAACTTTTTGCCTATTCTGTGAGACCTGACTATTTTTTTGTAGAACCCCTCCGAGGGCCTTCTGTCTCTGCTATAGGACCAAACTAATGTTTTAAGGAAACGCCCTCTAAGGCCTTCTGCCTCTGCTATGGGACAAAAGTAATTTTTTAGAATGATCCTGCCCTACTAATAGGTCCACTACTTCTGCAATGAGACCTAACATTAGGTAAATCCCTCCAAGGCCTTCTGTTATGAGATCTAGGTAGTTATTTAGAAAGGCCTCCTGCCTTTGTTTTAGAACCTAATGTTTTAGAAGCCACACAAAGGCCAGTTCTATGAGGCTTACATAATTTTTTATAAGGACCCCTTTAAGAGTGGTAAAAAAACTAATGCAATAAGGAAGACCCCTTTCTTGCCTTTTATAAACACTAATATTTTAGGAAGATCCTTCAAATGGCCTCTGCCTCTATGAGACCGTAATATATTTTTAAGAAAATTTTTTTAGGCTTTCTACTTCTTGAATGGAACCTAAATAATTTATTCTGAAGACCTACTCCAAGGTCTTCTAATTTGGCTAAAAGACCTAAATTTTTTTAGAAAGATCTCTGAAAGGCCTTTTGTCTTTGGTATATGACCTAACTCAATGTTAGGAAGGCCCCTCCAAGGGATTCCTGTCTCTGGAATCAAACCTATATATTGTTTGAGGAACCCCCCCCCCCCCCCACCAAAGTCTCCTCAATTGGCCTTTTGCCTGACCTTTCAAGATTGTTGTTGTTGCACAGGTGTTATACCAGAGACTAAATAAAATTGTGCTGTATGTTCAAGTGCTAACACTCTTTTTTGTGCATTTTCCTGCTGTATGGAGTACAGAATTCATCATACATTGACTTAAATTAACATTGGGTCAGAACCTAAACATCAATGTATGTTTGGCATAACAGGTCTAGAACTGAACAAAGACAGGCTTGCGCACACTACTAAATGAGCATTTGAGTCTTGGAAACTGTGACCACAAAGCATGTCATGTCCCAATTCATGACATTAAGACTCAGTATAGCAGAATGTAACTCCGGTATATCTGCAGTGCTCTAACACACAGACAAACTGATGCTGGAAACACAATCTCCTTATAATGAAATGGGTGGCATACTTTAAAGCTATCATTACTGGCTATTCAAACCCACCACGCGATGATTGCAAACCCTATGTCTAATAAAACAACAAGTGTTTAGTACTATTGCAGACATTTTGATTTTAATTACACTTTAAGGTAGGATTTCATTAAAGGGCATATTGATTTCTCCTTGTATAACTTATGGTAAATTTAGGATTCTCAAACCTTTCTCAATATCTTCTGCAAAGTAGAGCTAACTGGTAGGGATAAACAGTTGTTAAATTTGATTTTGCATGTAATATTTTTTATCTACCAAAACATCATAAAATGTGGCTTGTAACATGAAAAAATGCTGGTCACGGTGTGACATGGCTTTGTATAGACAAACCAATGCAATTTGTAAAAAAATATAGCTGCATATAAGCAGAAAAATATTTCTACCTGTTTGTGTTCTGGATGCACATCTGTTGCCTTAAGAGTAAAGGAATAACTTTTATTGTAAAAAATGTCAACTTTCTATATGTTCCCTGTTTTAGAATTTAGTTAAAAAATTGTTTAGTGTAGTTGTTATTTTTGTTTTCCATGTTCTATTTGGTGTGGGGAAAAGCTCAATATCTGCAGCTGCTGCTGTGCTGGATGAATGTGTTTCTACAACTTTAAGGAGGTCGTCCATCATCAGAACAACCGTCCTGGCAGATCCACGGACGATGGAGGACAAACGATCTTAATGCAAGGGAAGAGGGAGAGCACGCAGCGGGGTGTTGCTCCATCGCTCTCCCCCTCCCCTCTCCTTAGAGCAGAACGGTGCTGTATGTACAGCACTCGTTCATGCATCGTGCAGTCCTTTGTCATTGGAAAGGATTGTGAAAGATCCTTTCCAACAACAATAATTGCACGTGTGTATGCAGCTTTAGTGACCATATTTTGCAGAGGGGCTTTGATGAGGTAGTGGGGCCTGCATATGTATATGTAAAGGTATGCAACTAAAACCTCCTATTTTGTTGCAAATAGTTTAAACAAGAACATTTGGATTGTTTCTTAGAAAGGGTTGCCATTTTAATTTTGCTTAAAAAACTGAATATTGTGATCAAATTAACCTATTTTTTTCTGCTAATGTACAGAGGAGATTTATGGAAATGGTACACTGCCATTCGACACATCACATATCTGGCAGCCCAGAATAAGAGAGGTAAGTAATCCAACATACAATAATTGCTTTCTATTTAGATCAAAGAAAAATAATGATATTCCTTAAATTTAAATAATGATTATCAGCCTGCTTTTACTCATCTTAGATTGACCATGCATTTACAACCAATCATCCTTAAAACGTCTGTCAAAGAAACGTTATAAAGAAAAGCAGTAAAAGTATAGCAACATATAATACAAGTCATGGTAAATAAATCACAGCTCTAACTGTTCCATATCCAGCATATCATCAATATATAACTACCTGAAATAGATGGTAGGAGCAATTATGTCTGCAAATACCAACACATATGGCCCATACTAGAATATGGCAGAATGGGTTTATGCCAGGGTGCTCGTAACCATGATAAAAAAGTATTTTATTCAGACATGGTATTTTGCATAGCCAAACCTCAATGGAAGTACTCTGAAGTACTTGGGGGACCAAGATAAGTATGGGGAGCCCGTCAGTGGAAAAATGGAAAACTGAAAAGTTTGAAATTTGGTGTACCTGTGGTATGGCGAGAGCCCAAAATACATCATAATGATTGTTATTTTTGTGCTGCAAATGTAAAGGGTTTCAAATGTTAGAAGGAAAACAAGTGGGAGTACCCTGATTTGGAATCAGCAGGATGACCTTTGCCGCATGGTGCTGATATTCCCATACCAGTGTTCAGTACACTCCCTGATATTCTTGTATCCGACATGGAGGATATACAGGGTTTGGAGTGTAATACAGGAGTTGAAGTGAATATGAAGGAAGTGTTTCATCAAACCAGCAGTTCTCCCAAGAAAAGCTCAATGATTTAATACGTGACCTAAGTCTGTCAAAACAAGCATCTGAACTTTTAGCATCCAGGCTAAAAGAAAAGAACTGTCTGAGACCAGAAGGTAAAATAACGGTTAATAGAACAAGATAGGTGACACTCCTATCTTATTTCAGTGAAGATGGAGACTTTGTGTACTGTTGTAACATCCTTGGACTACTAGCCCATATGGGAGTACCAGAATACCGAGCAGAAGACTGGCAGCTTTTCCTAGATAGTTCCACTCTAAGTTTGAAATCTGTTTTACTGCATAATGGCAACTGCTATGCATCAATTCCAATTGGTCACTCAACAAAAATTAAAGGAGAATATGAAAATATCCAAATGGTCTTACAAAATATTTGCTATCATGAACACCAATGGTCCATATGTGTTGATTTAAAAATGGTGAACTTCCTACTTGCACAGCAAAGTGGATACACAAAGTACCCAATGGTTGACAAAGAAAAAAATAATTCTCCCTCCACTACACATAAAGTTAGGATTAAGGAAACAATTTGTTAGAGCTCTGAACAAGGACGATGATTGCTTCAAATACATTTATAGATTCTTCCCTGATTGAGTACTGAAAAACTAAAAGCAGGAATCTTTGATGGACCCCAGATTCAGAAACTGATAAATTATTCAAATTTCACAAGTTACATGACTGGTACTGAGGCTTCTGCCTGGCACAGCTATGTCATGGTTGTCAAGAACTTCTTGGGTAACCATAAAGCACAAGTATAAGGAACAGTCACAAAACTTGCTCTAAACTTTTAAAAGAAAACCTTGGTGATTTAATTGAGGAACAAGGGGAGAGGAGAGGTTCCATCAAGATATAAGGGTGATGGAAGAAAAGTATCGGGGCAGATGGGATAGACACATGATGGCAGACTACTGCTGGAGCCTTCAACGTGATTTTCCTGATCATCAGCATAAGAGGAAGTCATACAAATGCAGTTTTTCAATGACTTCTTTGAGATTAGTTCTGTAAATATACTGAATATAGAATATATTGACATTAAGTATTTCAAAAATTAAATTTTGTATACGTAGGCATATCCACTTTAATTTTGCTTAATTTTCATGTTTCATTAGTTTTCTATGAGGTTATTATCGGGGTCATTATTTTAAAAACTAGAGCCAAACTAGCAAAAACAATACCATATTTGTTAATCTGTGCATCAAACATAACCTAAAATGACTTTAATCTGTTTGGAAAGAAAGTGTTTGTTGACCAGTGTAATCAATCCAGTGATACACTGCTTGATCTTCCCAAATTTAAAGTGAGCGGTCACTAGAATTCGGCAACTGTCTGCCTTGCGGCAAAGGTAATCAACATTTTTTTTTATATCTAGGATCCTGGATCCCCTTATCCAATAATAATTTCCAAGGGGTCCTCACTAGGTAACATTGTAGAGTGGATTGGATGAGATTATACTGTGCAGTCCACAACATCTGCACTTTCAGACAATCCCACTAAATGTGAAGCAAAGAGACAGCTCTGAAAGCAGAGCAGGTAAAGCATGAGAGTACTTTTATAAATTTTAGTGTAAAGTACCACTGCATTAACAATTCATATACATTTTTCTAAGGCTAAAACATTATATACTGTGTATATAATATAATATACTATAAAATAATATAATAATATAATATACTGGGTGTCTCATTTGCTCCAGGCTGGCTTTCGGGTCCTGTTTCCATTGAATCATGGTTTCACTGTGCAATCAGGCAGAATTTTGTTGCAAATAGAGAAGGCGATCAGACAAATAAGGGTATTTTATTCCCTTCTGCAAAAAAATGACCTTCTTGATTGCAATTTTTTTAAAAGGGTTTAGTTTCACTTTAATTGACCTTTATTATGTAAAACTGTTCACTACCAGTAGATGGTGGTTTGGCATTACCATTTAATTCTTTAAATTCACAGATACAAGGGGCAATTATAGTGTCGAGTTTGTTTGAAATAGTCATCGGTTTTGTTGGTTTACCGGGTGCATTGCTCAACTATATTGGACCTCTTACTGTTGCACCAACAATATCCCTGATTGGACTTTCTGTGTTTGAAGCTGCAGGACAAAGAGCTGGGTCCCACTGGGGCATATCAATTCTGTAAGTGCTGTCTCCAATATCTCTTTATGTTTTAATTTCATAATGTGATTTCATGATTCTCTTTTTGTTGTGTTAAACTGATGTCCAGTTGGATGTAAGGGATAGATTGATAATCTATTCAACTTCCAAAAATTGTGTTTCTATGGAAATTAAAAATATCTGTGTTGTTTATGACATATTACATTTCTGTTTCAATATTTTATTAAGATTTTGAATATTAGATAAAAAACAAATTGAAGATGGTTAAAAATAAGTGCAAAAACATTTCAAAACGAGTATTGCATAATCATCTATCTCTCTATAAAACAATACAAGCTCAAGGCTACAGAGCAGCATAAATGAAAGAAGCCATAAATCGTCACCTCCCAATAGATAACAGGATGTAAATGAAGTGGCACTCTTCAAGTACAGCAATATGCCAAAAGGTATATAGCAAAAAAAAGCATGGGTGAAGAACAACCCTCCTAATATAGAAATATGGTAGTGGGCAGTACCCTTACTTTACCAATGTATTGGGGAAAGGCTGCAGGCTCAGACCTGACAGCTTTTGCACTTGCTAACTTTTAAAGAGAACCCATAGCAGTCTGTACATAGAGCTAAATTTTAAGGTATGGGAAGCTTTTTAGGGGGTATCATGTGATTCCTGCAGCAAGGCATTTTTAGTAATGAAATCTCTGGCATTTTAGAAACCCTTGCCTATCACCCAAGCAAAGCTGGTAGTGTCTGGAAGAAATGAGGTGTTATGGAAGTGGCAAGAGGTTATGAGTTGATAATAATCCACCAGAATATTTAACATCATCTCAGATTCCTAACAAGTACAATTTTTTTGTCCCAGGGCAGGCGGGTCAGGTCCAGAGGATAAATTCAATAGCTGTACAAGACACTAAATATGCTTCTATGCTAACCCACAAAGGAGTGTTAGCAATTACATCTTAAGCAGACAAAGGGGCAATCTGTGCCACACGATATAAATATAAAATATGTAGAACCGCCAGCATCTCAAATCCTATGTAAATAGAGCCAATATAGGCCTGCTGATACCCCAAATGAAACTATGAAGCAGGGATTGCAGAATATAGGATAGAATGAAGATAAGAAAACACTCTAAAAAGTACAGAAGATGAGGTAGGGCCATCATTTCAGGGCCACTACTCTATCAAACCAGATGTGTAACTGGCTTCCCAGAAAATGAGTGTAGATCTCAAAAAGGAAGAATAATTAGCTGTGTATGATGTGGAAAGATAAACACTAAAAAAGTATTGCAGGTAGGTGGAGGCCCATCAATAGGGGAAGTCCAGTTGTAATTGGCACTGTAAGGAGCTAATCTCAGGCATTAAGTGCCTGAGATTTGTTATAATTGACACACAAGCCAGAAACTGAAGAGAAGGTTCAGAGATAGAGAAGAGAATATACATATAGATTAGGTAGTAAGACAATAGATTTGGTGAGCAAAAGCGTGAAGTCATCTGCAAAAGAGAAATTCCTGTGATGGTATCCTGTCACATCTAATCCTGATATATGGCTAAAGGCACAATAGCCAAAGCGAATATTAACAGGGGTCATCCTTGCCTGGTGCCGCATAGTGCAGGGAAGTAAACAGAGTGAAAGCCTGCATATTAAATGGAAGCTACTGGGTCTGTTTACAAGGCCTGTATCTATGATAAAATTTGGATCAAATCCCCATTGAAGATCTATCAGTGGTATATGCCCTTGGTCCTGAACAGTCAGAAACATTCCTGTGGAAGCAATGGTCCAGTGCTCAACATCCAAGCTCAGAACAAATCAGAAGGCAGATGATCAGTAAAAAGATAGTAACGAGAAACATGGGTGCAAGGAAATCCCCCAGGGACCATAGAGGTCAACCTGCAGATTAAAGAATGTGTAGAGATTGAGGGGGAACAGAGAAGCCGTTTGTTTACTTGTTTATTTGAAGCTTTCAAATGACAATTTCAATGGAAATTCTGATTTTGAGCACAAATTATATTGAACTTTTCACTCTCAACTTTTTTTCTAGTTAATTGCATAACAGAGTGCATCAAAAACACTACAAATTTGCAGTAACTTGTTTTTATACTTTATATATTCCTGTTTAAAGTTTAACATTTATTTATGTCTGTAATGGCTCATAAGGCCTTGCCAGTAGATAGACTCCAGAAAGTGTCATAAATTACAAGCTTTTTAGGCAGTGCACCTAGGTACAGCATCCTTAATAATAATATTGATAGAAGACCCACCTTAAAAATATGACAAGTTTATGTTTACCGTATTTTTCGGCGTATAAGACGCTCCGGCATATAAGACGCACCCAATTTTAAAGGAGGAAAATCTAAAAAAAAAAAAGATTCTGAAGGATTATTCCCCTTCTGATCAC
>NC_092859.1:52493093-52612042 GCF_032062135.1 Pyxicephalus adspersus
GGGATCGCGGGGGCACGCTTGCTTCCGGGATCGCGTGTGCAGGCTTCTCCTCGCTGGGTCTGCTGCAGCCAGGAGTAGAGGAGAGAAGACGAGAAGCACGCAGGATCGCGGGATCGGGTAAGTATGTTACCGGTTTTAATTATTTTTTAAACATGCATTCGCCGTATAGGACGCACCCACTTTTCCCCCCCAGTTTTGGGGAAGAAAAAGTGCGTCTTATACGCCGAAAAATACGGTAAGTGAAAATCTAGTCCAAAACTTTTTATTTCATGAATGCTGATACATCTTTTTGTCAATGTGTTTTTTCATTTTGTGTTGTCACTAAGATTTCCTCAATTTCTTCTTTGAAGCCTCACAAAAGATAGATTGTTTTAGCAAGTACAGAGACAAAAGTTTCCAGTCTTCATAAACAGCTAAACACCAGAATCTCATAAAGTGTCCATGTCTGGATGTCAGTATGACAGCCAACTAAAACTATACACAAGTAAAGCCTTGGTCCCATTAAACTTTAGAAAAAAGTGCCCAGTCACCCAAAAAAGTTTCTCATTACTCACAATATAGTGTATTTTAATCCATTCTCTATAGTTAAACTCATCATGGTATGATATTTCTTCAAACTGCAATCAGCACAGCTTTTATTATTATCCTTATTCTAAAATGCTTTATATTTTCTTTGATAAACATGAGAATCTATTTTACAGGGTTTTGACGCTGATAATATTATTTGCACAGTATCTACGAAATGTTACCCTTGTTTTGCCTTGTTATAAATTTGGAAAAGGAATGTTTGTTTATAGACTGCAAATCTTCAAAATGTTTCCAGTAAGTAAAACAATATTGGTAAACAAAATATACCTAGTAATTAATATAATTATTAGATGTCTTGGTCAACTGTATTTTAATTTGTTTAATGACTAAACTTTAAACCTGTTGTTTTAGAATATCTTTTTTATTTGTATAAAATTTATTATTTATAATTAATATTTAATATTAATAAAGGAGTTAAGTGTGAACCTGTAAAAAGTATTTAGGGCCTCTGTGTGCTTTGTATTTTTAGAATGTATTCCTTAAAGAGAAACACCCAACTCACTATTGCCTTGTTTTACCTTTTAACAATAACCTCCTACTATCCAATTTAACAATGCTTTAATATCTAGATGTCTTTTAATTCTTGTAGGAAAACCTCATCACTCATTAAAAAACATTCTGCCATTGTACAATTGTGCACCAGTTTTTCTGTAGTTTCTTAATAAAAAAAGACCAGCAGAGACAGTCCTAGAGAACTACTGGCCATTTTCTATTCTCCAACCAAAGCGGAATAATTATTGCTCACTTAAACAGCATGTGCTTTTATGAACATAAAAGAGTATTTGCAACATGTGCTTTTTTAGGTGCTTCCAATCTCTGAATCTTTATACACACAGTTTAAAATTCATCAATGATATTTATTCCTAATTATCAATAAAAACAACCATATTGGTAACATACACCAAAACATCTTGTTTTTTTTTTTTAACAAATCTTAGCTGTTCCATATATGATTCTAAAAACAAATAAATACAATTTTTTAATTTACTACATAAATTCAATTTTACTAAAAACTTAGCAGCTCCATATATGATTCAAAATACAAATAAATACAATTTTAATTCAATTTATCGCATAAATTCATTTTTACTAAAAAAAAGAAATATACACACACTTCCTTAGAAATGCCAATCCTACCAAAGACCATTCCTTAAAAGGAAACAATTCCTGCAAATTCCATAAAGTTTTCATTAGTTCTTATAACCACCTTTTATTTAAAGGTAGAAACTCTTTTGCAGCTTGTATTCAAGGTACAATATTAGAGTAGTGAATACCTCATATTCAAGGGGCAAAGATATTTTTTTTTTCTTATGCAACAACAAATTGTTAAATATATATATATATATATATATATATATATATATAATCAAAACCAATCCTAATGGTCACCTTTTATTTTAATAATGATAATTACCTTATTTGTTTATTTAACCACCAGAAAAACTTCTAGTGTCCTCCATATTCTACTACCGTATTTTTCACTCCATAAGATGCACATATTTTCCTCCAAAAGTGGGGGGGGAAAATGTCTGTGTGTCTTATGGAGCAAGTATTGTCGGCTGGCTGCAGTACCTACAGCGGCAACCGGGTGGCAGAGGTTACAAAAATCTCTTTACAGACCTATATAAAACAACAATTCTAGAGTAAGGAAGTAATAGAAAGCAGAAAAAATCTTATTAAATCTCCTTTACTAGATCACTCTATCTTCCTACATGAAATGAAACCTCCTATGCAATGGCAATTATTATGAACCAGTTTGCTTTAACAAATACACACTGTAAAGAATATAACAATGTGTATTAGACACATCACCTGAAAGTTCAACCTTTTCTCACATTAGTAGCACGCCATTATTAGTTTACACTTTCTTTCTCTGAGATCCATGTTATTTCAAGGTTCCGCTCTCTGCCACCTTGCACTGTGAAATAATCCTACCCTTCGTATACCAGCAGCAGCTGCAGCAGCATTGGAGCTGTGACTGTCCGTGCTGCTGTCATTACCCCAATGGCCCGCAACATCCTTATTTTTGGCCCCCAAAAGAATCCTGAAAATAAATTGCAGCTGGCCAGCCACTGCATTGAAATAGCGCCGCTAGTACAATTCCCGGCATCACTCTATAGACCAGCGGCCTCTCTGCCTATGTGTGGCCGCGCATTGGACATTATTCACAGTGTGCAAAGGGTGTGCGCTGCAATCCCTAGAAAAACTCTCTTCCTTCTTTCTTCCAATACACACTTCTCTTCCTTCTCCTACCCAAAAACATTTCTCTCTCTGTTATCTCAGCTAAAATCTCCTTTTCCTCCACCCAGATGGAGGTTATTGTTCCACATCCCCACCAACATTTTACTAATTTTGTTTTTCATAAATAGAGAAAATGTTATTGGGACATTTTGGGCACCTTCATTCAATGTCCATAAATATATAATTTAGAAACCACTTTAACATGTGCATTATAATGTTGTACAATCACATTATGTTGTTGTACAAAACACTATGTTCTTTGTTTCACAGATAAAATGTATGCTTCATCAGAACTCTCAATGCGAAATCAGTTCAATAAATTGGTGCCTAAGAGGTCCCAATATCATTTTCTCCATTCATGGAAAACAGAACTTGAAAAACAATTTTTTTTACTAAACTGTTACTTTCTCCCTTTCTACCACAGTACACAACTCTCTCAAGTTCAAATCACTATTCAATGACTTCAATTCTTTATCCAGTACATAACCATTTGCCTAGCTTTATACAAAATCTCTTCCTCCCCCAGTACAAACTGCTTTCCCCATGGTAACGAACATCTCTCCCCCCTCCCCACCCAGTAAATAACTTCTCTACTTCTTCTCTTTAACCAAGAAAAAGTCCCCTGGTACAAAAATTTCTTCTCCCCCACCCCTGTAATACATAACTCTCTTCTTCTCCTTCCCTAGTAAGGATCCCAAGTACAAACCTCTCTTCCTCCAACCCCCACCCTAGTAAAAATCTTAATTCTTTTTCCCAGTACAAAAATCACTTGTTTCTCTCCCTAGAACAAATTTATTTTTCCTCCCTCTAACCACCCAGTAAAAAAATGTCTTTTTATCCATTAGTGCAATTCCTACCTCCCCCTCCCAAATACAAATCTCTTTTCATTCTTCCCTTACAAATACCTTACCTAATTCCCAGTGCAAAACTTTATTTTTGCTTCCTTCTTAGCAGAAAATTCTCTGACCCCCTCCATCATCCCAGTTCAAATCTCTGGTCCTACTGTTTCCTTTGGCTCCAAGTGCAAACCACTCTTTCTTCCTCCCCCTTACCAGTTTGCCAAATCTCCCCCTCCTAACTACTAATTTTTTTGCTCTCCCTTCCAACGTACATATATCTCTCAAAACTCTCTTCCCTACTCCTCACGGGGTGTAGAATAGGGAGGGCCAGAGATTGGAAAAGGAGGGTAGGAGCAGGTGAGGTGTGGATTAGAGCTAAGAGGAAAAAAAAGGGTGATACCGGGCCTAATTAAAGCAAGTATAGTATATAATTGACTGTGGGTGATGCATCTGACCAACAAATTTCAACCCAGTTTAGTATAATTTATGGTCACATTAAGATCTTGAAGAAAATTAAGTTTCACTGACTTTTATTAGGAAGATTGAGAAGGAAGAGGATGCTGATTAGGAGTCTATGGTGAACCTGAGGGCCACAGCACGGGAAAAAATAAAAATGGAGGCAGTGGAGAGTTCAGAGTCTTATGTTTGTCCACCAAGCTGGCAGAATAGGATGTGGGCAGTATGTGTTGTTCACTCGATCGAAAAGGTTAGATAGTGTGTGCATATGTATGTATGTGTGCATAGTTTTGATCTCTGTATGTTTTGATGTGTCTTCTTGGAACTGTGAATAGTTTGTTTACGCACCGTTTATTGTTGAGTAAAAGCATAAAACTGCAAAAAAAGCAGTTTTTTTAGACTTTACAGAGAGAACAAGACTAACAGTTAGCTATACTAGTTTAAAGAAAAACGTTTGCTACCATGCAAAACAATCAGACAGCTAAAACAACTGATAAAACTAATAATTAAAATGAATTTTGTTTTGTTTTGCAAATTTTAATTGCCATTATGTGTTTTTTGTTTGTGTTCTTATTCAGATTATTATGGCTATTATGTTTGTGTGGCTGCTTTGCTATATTCTGACACTGACTGATGTGTTTTCATCTGAAAGTAAAGCAAGAACTGATGCAAGAGGTGAAATAATGTCTAGCTCTCCATGGTTCCGTTTCCCATACCCGTGTATGTATTTTTTTTTTCTAATAGCTTTTATAGTTGCTTAAGTAAACTTGACTGATGTTGATTGAAGTAGTACGTCCTACTTATCTGTGTTTCTTACCAATTTCTGGCGTTAGTTTACAAACATCCCCTACTCTACAGTGTCTTTGGTGTGGGATTTCACCTAAAGATGTTTTTTAGTCAGCCCTGGGTAATTTCTCCTTGCCTCCCTTGCAAGCTATTGAATAGAAGTAAAAATTCTAAAAAAAATGCTGATGTCCCACTTTGCAAAAAGGATTCGAAATCCCTGCACTTACCAACAAGTAAGTTTGATCTTATTCCTCTCCACAATATACTGAGTAACCTGACACTGCAATTTCCATACTTTTCTTTACATCAAAATAATAAGGATCTGCATTACATCTATTGGGTTGCATTGATCAATGCAGGCCAATATGATGACAACCATAAAATATATTGTTTTCAAATGGCTTAGTTCACACTGGGTGAAAATGGAACATGCAGCATTTTATCACATCACAATGCACTAATATGCTTCACAGAGCTCTGCAGTATGTGTTAAAAAGCAAAGTATTTTTGATTATTCTGTGATGCACAATATGTGTATTAATGCAATGTGTTAAAATAACATTGTAACAAGATGGTTGACTCCTGATGATTAGTAAAACTTCATAGAAAATATATTGTGGTGTTGTAGGGAAAAGGCCCAAAGTATATACAGAATCATGCCCATCTCCCCATTATATCTGAAAAAGAAATTGGGGACTGCCAGGAAGTATCAGTGTAAAAGCAATGTAATGTGTCTAAAAACAGATCTGCTCTCACTGAGATGGTGTGAGTACAATCTCAAACTTGTAAGTAGCATTTTTTATTTCTAACTTTGGTTTGTTTTGGCATCATGTCTCACTATTTTATGAAAACCATTTTGTTAAAACCATACCTGGGGTCGGGGGGCGTTATAATCAGCTTTTACCTGCCTCTAACCATTTGCGATAAGCAAACAATATAATGGAGCAGTGACTGCTAAAACTGAGAGACTGGATCTAAGTTTGGCAGTTCCCAATATGTCCAAGACTTTAAATCTCAGCGGGTCGATTCATCAGAGTCTGCAATCCAACATGGCAACTGAAGCAGACGGCGACTGCTCCACCCATGATTCCATGCCTCCCCTAGACCCAACAATACGATCTAGCTTTTCTAGGCGACTCAAATTAGCAGATATGAACCTTATTGCTGCAGACATTAGGAATACGTTTTATACTGCACTTACAGATTTGAAAGCAGACTTTGTTTTTTTATCAGAATGTTTTTAGAGCTTGTTGGGATAGGATCGAAAGCCAATAAAAGGCTAGAGCAGATTGATAATTTCCAAAACAAGCACCTGATCTCTTTCAGCAGGCACCCAGAGGGTTTAGATAACAGTGGAAGAAAACTTTAGGATCAGAGAGATCCCGAGTTAGTACCACCTGTTCAACTACAGGCTGCCGTGCAATCTGCTCTACACATCCCTGTGGCTGAGATACCTGAATTTAACCAACAACATTTGAGGAGGCACAACTCATCACTCCTCAACCCAAGTCAGCTTAAAAAAAACAGACCCTGGTCCTTTAGAAAAAGAAGTGCCGTATCCCATGGTCGCAGACTTTACATTTTATTTTAATTATTAATAAATTATTTTTCTGTTTTATTTATTTCCTTGAAATCATACAGCTTTAGTACATGTAATAAAATGGGAGATCAGTGAGATCAGTCTTTATGTCTAATTACACATAGAACAAAATGAAGGTATCATGAATACATAACCGGGGGTTAGTTAAACAGCAGTGTATGATTTCCACACCTCCAAAAGCCTATTGACATGTGAATCCTTCTCAAAAGATGCTTCTACCTACTCCACTTGAAAGACAAACTATTGTTTGTCCCTAAATAAAGTGATTGTGGGAGGGTGCAAACTTATCCGAATAAGTGCAGAATAGCTTTCTTAGCTACCAAAGATATAGGAGACAAAAGTTTACTACACCCTTTAGTAATTTGTGTCTATTGCAGGGTCAGCTCTCCAAAGATAGCCCAACTAGGCTATCACCAGGGCATATGAAACTACAGTCCTCTAAAAATACTTAAGCCAATTCACCAACATGTGGTACAGATCAGTTTCCATTGCACCACATTTCAAACAACTGATGGGAATAGCTAAACCCATCTAAAAAGAATGCAGAGCAGATACTTATTGACCTAAGGATCTAAGATGATCAAGCATTGGGCGAGAGATTTTTAAACACAGATAAGACATAAGAGTTTAGTTGAAGATATGCAAATAATGTTTTGTCAAAAAAGGGTACAAGGTATAATAGCAATGCTGTTAAGTTGGCATGGTGCTCAATCCCTAAGAAAAATGTTTCTATTCAAAATAGTTTTCTTTAAAATAGTTTTTATATTTTGAAGTATTTTAAAATGTCACATAAATCAAAATGTGCGGTCATTTCAATTAGTGAGATAATCAACTTGGTCAATTATGTTCCTAGGAAATGCTAGTACTATTACCAGATCTGGTGAATTTATTTATTAATTAGTGATGAGAGATTGATGTGTAAATATCAGCCACATCAATGGTGTGTTGGGTCATAGTACTTTACATAAATATACATTGCCTATCTCCTAATTATGACCTCTAAATAAGATAGTTCCAAGTGGGAACCTGTTTTAAAGTAATCCAGTGACTGCCAAAAAATATTGTAACTTATCACACACTTACCTAAAGTTTTAGGACTGTCTAGGAGCATCTAATTATGCATCTGCTTACCAACAGAGAAATTGATGGATCCATAGATCATGCACTTTCATCTTACACTTTTTCCACATTTGAGGATCGAGCTTACCATTTCCCATAAAAGTAAGCCACTTCCATCACACTTCATTGACAGGAAGGAATATAACTGTATTGTGTGGGACCAGGTATAAACAAATGAAATGCCTATACAAGTGCCTTTTATTTAGAAAGCACCTCCTGAGTTTAGGTACATTTAAGTCTGCACTGAATTTTCCTTCTGTTGTGACATATTTTCTTAATCCCACTTTTTTACTTGCAACATGTAACCATAGCTGCCTGCAGTTTGGTTATAGCTCTACATTTAGGGACCTTTATATCAGCACTAGATAAAGTGTATATTTCTAACACTTAAGCATTTCCTAGCTTTTAGCAGTCATTAAACACAGTATGACTTACTTTGTCACCAATGAGTATTTTATCTAAACTATTTAACTTGTGTTTTCTAGGTCAGTGGGGATTACCTTCAATAACCATTGCTGGTGTCCTAGGTATGTTCAGTGCTACACTGGCTGGAATTATTGAATCCATGGGGGACTACTATGCTTGTGCTAGATTATCAGGAGCTCCACCTCCACCTGTTCATGCAATCAACAGGTAACAATTAATAAATGAATCATAAATCACTGAGCGTTGTCAGCTCATGAACCAGAATCCGCTACAAAACAACAGTAGCAATTATCCACACAAAATGTAACTGAATGTTAAAATAATGATAATGTAAGATATTTTACCTAATGATATATTTTTTCCTGGTTTCAAGTTTACAATAATTTACAAAACAACAGGTGTGCAAACAAAGTTTAAGAAACAATATGCACTTTCAAATAAGTAGCTAGAGACCACAAATGAACAGCACGATATTCAGTATTTCTATATCCATACCTTTAAGAATATAAAAATCTATGTTAGGTTTTCTTTTTTTCAGCATTATTCCAATCCTGCATTGAGCAAATATTTCAGTCAGTGTTCTGTTTTGCAAGTGTAAAATTCAACCTCTTTCTGATCCTCTCACAGTGAGATTCCACATACGTCACACAGATAATTCTTTGCTAAGGGATTTCAAAAAATCAGTCAGAGCTGGTTCGGACCGAGATTTTTAATTTTCTGAGTTTGGATTGGAATGCAGAATTTAATTTTTTAATTCTGAGTTGCAATTAAAGTCTTAAATTTCTTGTGTGAAGTCAATCACAGGTGACCCCAATAATATGCCTTCTTCTTTTGTTTACTTCTTCCTATGTCACTGCAGCCCTCAATAAAAGACGGAGCACAGCAGCACAAGAAGCCATTTTGTGCTGTTGTGATGGTCAGAGAGGAACAGTTTAGTGTTTGATAAGAAGAGATAGGTGTTGGAAAGCTGGGGAAAAACAGACATTATTTTATTCAGTGATTCAACTGTGTTAGGGTCACGTTGCAGCAGTTTTTAGGGTGTAGAAAGTTGAAACATGCTGCACCAGTTTCCATTAAATGATTTTTGTGTGTTAGAGTAAGATTAGAAAAGTTGCATTGCAGTGGTTTACAGAAATAAAAAAAAAAATCAAACACGCTATTTCCCAAGGTCGCATTTTTTCCTACTGCTAATCAGGGTAATTGGGGACATAATAAATAAATAAATAAAAGTATTTATATTGTTTCTAAAGACTACATTTTCTCCTGCTACTAACTGGGGTAATGGGAGCGTAAAAAAAAAAAAAAAAGGATAAAAAGGTATACACTATTTCCAAGGCCACATTTTCTCCTACTGTTAATTAGGGACACTGAGAACATGAGAAAACGAAAAGAACAAGAATTTCAAAGGAATATCCAGTTCTAGTCTACGTTTGGTCCAACTGCTAGATGGAGAGACTGAGGACTTGAAAGAACTACAAAGAAGGAAGTGCAAAATTGCTAATTACATATTCTTAGTTTGTTTTATTTGAGTAATTTGTTTTTTGTGTGTACTTGTAGTTTTTAAAATATTTAATTTTTCTTTTACTTAAGTATGTCTTTTTTTTCTATATTTATTTTTTACTTCGCAACATTTAAAATCAAATTAGTCACTGAGTAGAAGGAGTAGATTAAATTGCAAGAAAACCACTAGAAAGCTCCACTCCAATAACTTTTTAATAATATGCGATTGCACCTACCAAAGATATTGTACTGATTTTACAAATTGTCTGAACCAATCAGGCTAATCAGGTAATTAACACTTACAGCCTGTAAGTAATGCCTGTTCAGCCATGTAAACTTGAAGAATAGCCTGGCCATCTCAGCTCATCCCAGGAAAAGTTCAGATATCAGGCTTATGCCAAGGTGGGTTCTTAAACTTTATAAATTGTATTCCCCATGATAACTGGCGGATTTTTTGGTTTCCCTGTGTGTATGAAGGAAACAGCTGGTCTAAAAAATCCAGCCCCTGTCTCTTTGTTTATCATCCAGCAGGCACCCAGGATCTCCCTTTTGCATCTGACTCTTTCCTAACATTTCACACTTTAGGAACATTGCTTTTCTCTACTGCAGTTGGATATCCCTGAAAGGTTGTGCAAGGTTCACACTAAAGAAACAGAACACTTTAGAAAAAGAATCTAAAAATATAAACTGTTTTATTTTAGTACAAATAAAATGTCATTGCATTTTTTCCACACTGCTTTAAAGAATTAGGGAATACCCAGTAATCACAGTATAACACCAAGTCAATTAAAACTCTGGGATATCAATCTGTTTGGAAAGTGTAAGTAATTGAAACTCAGTTTCACCTGCTGGTGCAACTGCTGGTTCAAATTAAGGCAACAATATGCAAGTAACAGCCCCTCCTGTTTGCCATCCAGAGGAATGGTTTTGCCACCACACAGTTAATTTTATAATTGTATTTCTTTTTGATCAGTCTTGCATTTTGCTGGTGCCCTTGTCACTACTGGAACTATACAGTAGTACAAGGTAGTACCTGCAGCCCACTTGGGTTGCACAGGTAGTCCATATTCTCCGGGATGACCTACCTATATATCACCATCCAGCGCGGCCAGTTTGGTAGTGTGTCAGAGATGGTCTGGGGGGAATCATATTCTGGAAAGTCTGTGCAGACCTCTACATATTAGCTAATTGTCCCCAAAATACTGCTATGCACTGACCCATTGTCAGATGTTATGCTGGTGTAGTGGGGCCTTAATTCCTTCTGGTGCAGGACAAAGCCTAGCCTCTTGAGTCAAGAGTGTGTAAGCAGTTCCTGTATGTTGATGCCAATGACTGGCCCCTACATTCCCCAAATCAAAATCCATTAGAGACCTTCTGGGACACTAGGAAGTGACACAGGCCATTACCAGTCTAGAAGACATCTGTGGGTGACTCTAAGAATTAGTATAAGGATGAGGGACCACAGTGGAGGGGCAGAGGGAGTAGATCCCTGATCCACATTGGCAAACATAGCAGTGCTTGCTTGCTTTTGTAGTGACATATTTAATATAACATATATAAAAAAAGAGAGATGCTCATGATATTGGGGAGAGCACTAATGTCAGATTTCCTCTTAAATGTACAGGAGTGGAGGCTAGAGTCCCTCAATGGGGCCTTTGTCTAAAAGTATGACACAGTGTTATAAATCTTCCCTTCCAGATATTCCTTTATCTGTCATCAGATAACCTACTACCACATCCTTCCAGATTTGCCAGTGTACAATCGGCATTGTAAAAGTTGGGATTTTGTGTCACCAGGTGTCATAAAACTGAGGATCTGGCAGATAAGGGTACTGAAGTGGCCTCTGACTGACTTCTGAGCTGTATTCAGAAACACATTAATTATTAATCTTCATATTTCCATCACACAAATCCACACAAAATAGTAGGCAGATCATTATTGTGAGAATTTTGACACCAAGAAGTAGTCTCATAAGCCTTAAGAAAAACATGAAACCCTCTTTAGTCTGTTCTGGTGTACCATAAGTCACAGACATGCCTAGTTTGGTAATCTGTGACTTGACTTGATTACTCGGTAATCTGCTTTTAAATTTCCCGCCTGGCCACGCCCCCGACGGAGAAGCAACCCGCCATCACAGCGGGATCGTGAGATCGCCACTGGAGCGCGGGGATAAGGTAAGAGGGACCCCCAAGGTTACCCTGAGTGTGACTCGGGGTTACCGCTTTTTGCAATTTTTCCCACCCCGAGTCACACTCGGGATTACCGCTAGGGGGGTTAAAGAATCGTTCAGTGCTCTTCTGTCTCCTGTAGTCATCCTCTATTTTGTCTCTGTCATCAGTGAAAGAACACTTTTTGTAAGGCATTTAAGGTTGCAGGCAGCTGTCAGCAGACTCTGAAAAGTTGGTGATGGAAGCCAAAAGGTGGTGATAATCTCGTGGTGACCTTTAGTATGCTGTAATATAATTGGTTGGTATGAATTACTATGATTGTTTACCATCATGATCCTTACTTAAAAGTATGTAGGTGTAATGTAAACTGTTTCCACCACACAAATAATTAATTTTAATTGTGTATAATCCCTGATGACTTTCTTGCAGCACGGGTGCAGAATTTCCAACACTACTGTTGAATTGTTGTTTTTCTTTTTCAGAGGTATATGCATTGAAGGACTTTGCTGTGTTATAGCTGGCTTACTTGGCACTGGGAATGGTTCTACTTCTTCAAGTCCAAACATAGGTGTTTTGGGAATTACTAAGGTAAACGTCTAACAAATAAAGCTACCCCTTTAAAAAAGTTAAAAAAAATAATTTACACAATAATTTATTCATTTAAGGCAAAATGCAAAAGCTTGGCAATTAATTCAGATTTATATCAATCTTGAAAAATCAAATCCAATTAGATAGTAAGTCAGAGAAGGTACAACTTTTCTTTCCCTAGTTCCCTATGTCCTTAGCATGGTCGATCGACGTATAAAACCAAAATAACTTGTGTCAGTGGAATAGTTCTAATGTTCCAAAGTTGAAGAACAATCTCCTACATGAACAATGTAAGTAGTAAAATAGTAATTCTTTGGTGTCATTGTTATGGGTTACCTGGAAGAATATTGACTCCCAAAAGAGAATCATCTAGGGAAGGGAATCTTGCCCAGGACACTATCTGCATGGAGTTCAGGTTTGCGTGGGTTTCCTCTGGGTACTCTGGTTTCGTTCCACATCCCAAAAAATGCAGTTAGGTTATTTGGCTTCCCCCCAATGACCTTAGGCTGTATTAAAGACAAATGACTAAGATAGGGACATTGGATTGTGAGCTCCTTTGAGGGACAGCTAGTGACATGCCTATGGACTATATGGTGCTATATAAATACTGTGTAATAATAATAGTGGAAAGAACATGATCTCCAATTTACACATCTACGTTCTAATTTGAAAGAACTCTTAGACCCTAAGTCCAAATATGTAATTTCCCAAGTGGCCAAACAATTTTATAAATGGGGTAATAAGCCCAGCAAGTTGCTAGCAAATGCGCCCAGATCCATAAAGTCAGAATCCTATGTCACTAAAATAAAGAATGCCTCTAGTGGTATGGTTCACCACACCTCAGAGTTGGCATCCGTTTTCATGGACTTTTACCAAAAGTTGTACCAAGTGCATCAGGGTAAGATGCCCGCAGAGGTTGCAGATGGACACATTCACATAAAAAAATATTTACAAAGGACAAAATACCTTAAAATACTTATATTGGAGGTGGAGCTGAGAGCTGCTATCAAATCTTTTAATGGTAAGGCCCCGGGGCTAGACGTCTTTTTGCTGTGATATTACAAGCACTATCAAGAAACTCTCCTGACTCATTTATGTGCGTATGTTAATCGTCTGCTGAGCTCGACCTAGATGTGCGAAGATGCACTGAGAGCTCAAATATCGTTATTACCCAAACCAGGGAAGGACCTTACTATATGCTCGTTTCCATCCAATTTCTTTGCTAAAAGTGGAGTAAAAAGTGTAAGCAAAGGTGTTGGCTATGTGGCTTCAGAAGGTGGCTCCTTCCTAGATACTAGATACCCCCAGGTCCACAGGCCAGGGATAATTCCTTGCAAGTTTTTTCTCTGATCCATCATGTGCGGAGGTACAGTAAGCCCACCCTTCTTCTATCTACTGATGCTGAGAAAGCCTTTGACCAGGTGGACTGGCTGTACCTGACCACAAAACTGAACCACATGGGCCTGGGTCCCAAAATGCTCACCTAATTTAGGGCCCTTTACTCATGCCCCTCTGCACAGGTTTGTGTAAATGGCACTTTATCGGCCTCCCCGTTTTTCCTGTTTAATGGTACTAGGCATCGATGCCCTTTGTCCCCCCTGCTTTTCGCTATTTCTTTGGAGCCCTTTCTGAGCACGATAAGACTTAATACTAGTGTGCAAGGGGTGAAAGCAGGTTTGAGTGAGCATAAGCTGGCCCCAAATGTGGATGACATACTGTTTGTCCGGCAGCCCAGGATAACTCTTCCAGCTTTACTAGCAGAGTTTGAGAAGTTCAGCCAACTATGTAATTTAAAAATTACCTGAGTAAGTCAGAAATCCTCAATATAAATGTACCACAACAAGAGGTTGTAACAGTGAAGCCAAGTTTTCCTTTTTGCAAGGCAATCTAAGTCCTTCAAGTATACAGTGGAAGCAGTTACTCCTCTCTTGGTTTGGAAGAGTAAATGTTTTAAAAATGAATGTCCTTCCCTCAATATTTTTCAAATGCTCCCTATTCAGATTCTAGTTTCAAATTGCAAATGTTTAAATAGTTTGTCCACCTCATTAGTCTGGTATCCCTCAAGACCCAGGATTTCTTTGAGGACACTACATTGTCCAAAAATGGATGGAGGCTTGGGTTTACCAGATTTTAGACAATACTATTATGCTTCCATCCTAAACAGGGTACTCAATTGGAAATATGATTATTTCATCAGAAGACGGGTAAGACTAGAATTGGATTTGAGCTCTGCAAACCTGGCTACAGTTATATGGCTGCCCAAACAGTATAGAGATCTTGGCCCAAATGTCTCTCCTCTTACACAGACCACACTCCGGTGATGGGACGATATTCACAGACAGCAGTGAATTACAACTCTCCTTTATTCCTAAAAACAGGTCATTCCTTTTTCCCCCCCGGCCACTGCAACTATTCATTTTTAAAGCAGACCCCGGAAACATCGCTAACATTATATCAGGTAATCCAGCAAAACACTATCTGCCCACTTTCACAAATTATATCGCCAGAGGCGCCGAGACCGGTTTACAATTGGCAGCATTTTCAGACATTTCAGACATTTTGTTTTGTCTCTACCGCATCCTACCCATAATATTTCAGATCTTACACATCTAGAGCAACTGCTCCATGGGCATGATAAGCCTCCACATTAGATCTCCTTACTATATAGGCTGTAGCTCCATCTAAAAAAACCCTGATTATCCTGAATGAGTTGCTGGGAGCGAGATTTTGATTGCACACTGACTGATTCTCAAAAAAAAGCTATTCTGTGTTTGACGTCAGTTAGTGCCAAGGTACAGGAAGACAACTTTAAGTTATTATCCAGATGCTATTAAGTACCGACCCATTCACACCATTTTTCTCCTCAGAAACCCTCACTGTGCTGGAGGGGCTGCGGAGCACAGAGTTCCATGCCCCATATTGGTTGGCACTGCCCAATTATTCAAACATTTTGGCGTAAGGTATCTGATGTGATTGAACATTATTCAAGTGTGTCTTAGGAATTTACTCCATGGAGCTACTTCTTTCATTGCACAAATTTATCTGTTGGCATGATTTGGAAGGAATTCCGAGAGCCCTCTCTGAGTAGTTATAGTAGTAGTAGATAAAATATGTACTGTTAAAGCACAAGTTTTGCTGTCTACCTGCAATGCGACAAACCCTTTTCAGAAAAAACAACAATAAATATGTACACACAATAACAATACCCAAGTCAAGTCTTCTCTTTAGCTATGCAGTTTTTACAAATAAATACATTCCTCTTGAGCTATGCAACAAATGCACCTGGGAGTAGAACAGAGAAACAAATTATGAGTAAAGCTAAGCACAACACAACACCAACAAACAGCCAGTATAGCTAGATGGCTGGATTGAGCTTTACAGTGAGAGTGGTTTAAAGATAGTTTTTAAAATAAAACCTGTCTATATGCAATTTACTCATATGCTACGTCTTTGTGTTACCAGTGCTCACAGACACAAATACATTTTTAAAAAAAGGAGCATTAACAAAAAAAACACCTAAGTCTTCTGTTATATATTTTAGAAGAATGAAATATGTGATGCCAAATTTGGAGTGTATTGGTAGGACTGGGTGGGCCAGGCACTCCTCCCTCCTCCCAAACCAGTTTAAAGAATATCTATCTGCAGTCAGTGCCTTTGACGCCAATCCCTCACTGTAGTAGCGTGTATATATATGTGTTCAAAAATGTACAAACAAAGATTCCCTAGATGGAATGTTTTAAAAAGTAGATTTATTCATATTGTAAAAACATTTTAAAAGCAGTTTAAGTTGAGGTTATGTTAATAAGACAAAGTATAGATGTTCCTTAAGGGTTTGGATAAAAATGTTTTATAGAAAACATTCATAAACAATGAATTAGTTTATATGGAGAGAATTCATATATATAGGTGCCTCCTAGGGAAAACTTATTAGCTTAATAGTATGATGTTCCATCAAAAAAAGCTTCCTGTGAAAAAAATCCACCCAAGGAGCGTGTACAAGTGGGTGTGTAAAATTCCAAGGAGAGTGTACAACCGGGTGTGTACAATGATGTAATCGGCAGCACAGTGTGATAGCAGTGTGTAAATTGTCATGTTCTGTAGCCTTACTTCTTTCTGTATATAAACCTTCATATCTTCTAAGCTGTATGTTGTAGCGACTTGAATTTTCAGGGTACATAGTGGACCTTTTTAGCTAGTAATACTTCAAATTTCATCTCCCCACCTTAAAAAAATTTCAGGATACATTGGGGTTGCTGTTTCAAACGTAAAATGCATCTAGGAGCCTGAAATTAAAAATACAAATTGGGAACCACTGGGGCCACTTACGTAGCAAGGAGCTTTGGGATGAGGCCCCTAAATGTATACCTATCTGTCACAAAACTGTAACTGGCATACAACACTACCCTATCTGCTACCTTATTTTGAACCCTAATTTCTCCTAAATGTATGAAATGTACAAAACCAAAAATGAAAACTTGCTGCCCTGTTACTTATTGCTGGTCGCTTCTTATGCCCCTCGACCCCAATTTCTCTGAAAACGAGGGGGAGGGGGGCTGCACGTATGTTGGGGTGAACAGTACCTGAAAACTTTTGAGGACTGAGAAGGCGCCACTAATATAGAGACAGATGCATTTACTGTTAGCAAGCTTACCTGGCTTTTTCAGTGATGCAGAGGGTTGGGGCCCCATACTATGGCTAAAGATAGGGATGCAATCAGAATTTTTGGGGGAGCTTTAGCACAAAAAACACCCTCCTTGCACTGTCACTGAGTGAAAATTAATTAGCCCAAATCTCTAACGTCAAAAAAACTCAAATATATGACACTTTATTTAACTAGTCCTTAGATGTGGTTGCTGCATTATTTATTTTATGTCTTACAGCTAAGACCATTTTCAGCAGTTGAGAAAAAGATATGTGTGGATTTTTACAAGACAAAACACGTCAGGCTGAGCTATAAGCAATAATAATAATATCCTATGTTAACCAATGAAGATAGAAATACAAAATTGTAGTCACAGGTGTCTACTAAAAGGAAAAGACAGGTGTCTACTAAAAGGAAAAAGAAAATAATTTAAACAGCAGTACTGTAGAAAATGAATACATATGGTAATCATATGGTAATCATCGATACATTTATAGGAATGGTAGGGGTGGAACAATAGAAAGCTGAAAAATAATAAAGTGATTTTTTTTTTGGGCTAAGAACTAGAATGCAGTTCAAAACTGGGTAAAGGCACAAGGTACACAAAAAAGGGGTGGGTCTCAGTGATCATAATATAATTTGGCATCTTCATCTTCCTAGTTGTTCTAGTGGGATACCAGGTGGTATGACAAAAACAATTATAAAGCTGAAACTTGGTAGTGTCAATGAAACATTCCCATGTGTCAAAAAAGAGAGGTGTTTTTGTGTCTTTTGGAAGGAAGCCTCAACCCATTCCATTTTAAATAATTTAAAATTTTTGAAAGAAACAACTGGATCAATGGTGGGGAAGCAGAAAGCCAACAGCAGAGTATCGCCTTTCTTCCAACCACTGAGAGAAGAAGCACCAAATGTTTGGTGGCTTGTGAGTAGCGGATACTGTGTCCACTCACTATGCTAAAGATTGCCCACTCTGGAGTGAAAGGCAGGTAGCTAACCAAACGTTTTTGTATTTATGGAAGGCTTTTTGTCTCCAGAAATGTTGGATCAGAGAACAATCCCATAAGTTATGGTAAAGGCTTGCTTGGGGGGCTCAGCATTTGAGATAATTGCTAGAAACAGTCAAACTCATAATCTCATAAGGCTGCTTGAGTATAGTCAAGTTCATCTCGGAGGAAATGGTAGAAGGTGGAAATTGCCTTAGTAGCAGCTGGGAGAGATAGCAGTAGGGTATCAAGAGGATTACTCCAGTCAGATGCAGACAAGGAGCAGGAAATTTTGGAGCAGTAGTCACGCAACTAAAAGAGGGAAAAGTGACTATGCAAAATTGTTTTTGATGTTTAATAAAGGGGCTTTAAAGTTCCTATATCAAACACTAAGCATTCAGAGGTTAAACCTGTGTCTGCCCAAACAAAAAAAAAGGGGTGAGATGAGTCCAGGTGAGAAATCAGTATTAGCCCAGAATGGAGGAAACAAATATGTGTGAAAAATAAGAAGCGCCCAGCTGTAAAAAAAGTAATAATATTATTATTCCTATTGTTTGGGCGCATTACCAACAGGATTGTCTTCTTCTGTATCATAAAAAGCTTGTGTATTTTTTTTAAATTCTTCATAGAAAGGTAAAGCAGCAGTTCAATAAGAGTGTGTGTGTGTGTGTGGTGACGCCTGATGGATGTGATGTCTCCCAATATAGCTACAATGCGATAAATACCATTCCATACATTTAAATATGGTCAAACATACAGAGAAAGATAAAGACCGCATGATAACACAACAGCCTTCCAGGCAGTCTCAAATTCCAAAATAGCATCAACTCTGTCAAGTAAGATAAACAACATATATTCTGCCCTTCACTTCATGTTCAGTTACGTACATGAGCAAGATATCATATAAAATTATGATTTTGATCTATCAATTCCTCCTCTTGAGGGTGAGATTTATTGGATCCCTCAAAAGTTCATAGGCTGACGTACTCAACTATTCATAAAATTGATACAATTGAAATCAATAAACACTTTACTATAGTGTTATTATAAATGTATGTTTGTAAATTTATGGTAAACTGTAATTATATAGGTATTTAAGTAATTATCTATACCTATTCTATTATGTTGATCTCCTGATTCTTTCAGTCTCATTAGTCCACTGAAAAGTCTTTCAGTCTTGACAAGAAGTCCTTATCCTTATAACACAATTTGCGTTTCCTTTAAGTAGCTTGAAACTTATAGATAAAATTCAAGTTTATGAAAATACTTTCATATGTATAAAGGAGTAGTTTTTTTCTTATCATTTTGGCTGTAACACAAACTTTTATTATGTTGGTCATCGTCAGGAGGCTAGTTACTCTTTACTGGATACTCATAGCTGGTCTCAGGTCTTTCTCCAGGTCATCACTTTAGGTCTCATCCTATCGATAGTAATCATTCTGTACTCAAAATTTGGGATATTGACTATCAGGATCAACATCATCATCAGTCACACATAGCAATTTTTCATCAAGAGCAGTGATTTCAACAAATCTGTTCGACACCTGGCAATGTAGCATCTAGAACCTGTCACAGATCCATGCAAGTCTATGGCATCTGTGCCTCCTTCTGGCTCACCCACCTTGCACTCCTCTGCTGCCAGCACCAAATCTGCTTCTTGATCCAACTCTCTGAACACTTCCTGGTCCAGGTCATGTAACACTCAATCAGATGCTCCCTTGCCTCGGAGGGCTAGAATGTTCCGCAGACGCACTCCCATCTGCTGGCAGGCATGTGAACAACATCTGAGTCTGTCTTGTCACCAGCACTCCCTCTGCTGGTGGGTTTGGTGTCTGCGGCTCACATGACCCACACTCACCACATGACAACCCCTTTTAAAGGCAGTGGCTGGAAACAGGAAGTTGCCTGGACCAGGAGTTCCTTGTGGTTCTGCTCCCAGGTTTCTATGGCTTCATTTTGCGTTGTGTTCCTGATCTATCCGTGTACCGACCCCGGCTTGTTTCTTGACGACTCGTGATTGCTGCCTGCCGTGACCTGCCCTGACCTGCCCTGGCTTGTTCGACTATTCTTTGGCTCTTGCTCTGGCACTACATTTCTGTTCCTGCTAGTTAGCAGTCACCTGCCTTTGGTCGGCACGAGGGCCACAACCTGGCAGCAGCTTGCCAAACAACAACCTCACCTTTAGAGGCTCTGGAGATGACCGAGCTACTGCTTAGACCCTGCGATCTGTGCACATCTCCACCGACTGGGTTGGTGACACAGAGGGTCCACCACTTTGCCTTGTGGAGCCATGACAATAGGTACAACAAATTTTAAAATATTTCAGTTTTCCATTTTTACACTGACGTAGACACTCTACACAAGTTTTGCATACCATATTGGGAGCCCAATACTTATCTTGGTCCCCCAGTTTAATACCAAAATATGCAAGATATGCTTCTTTCACAAATTCTGTAATGTTTCTTTCTCTGTTTTTGCTGAGAATATTCACCACAAATAAACCAAAATACATTACGGTTATTTAAACAACTTCTTCTTGAAGAACTCATACTGGGGTTACTCTACCTGAAACATAGGAGCCGGCGCCCGTGCCTGCAATTAGGAGCAGCGGCGCCGGGACGACCCGCAGGGCTAACAACAAGTATTACGGGCTCAAAGTAGTGTATGAAAGAGAACTTTGCAGCAGCAAGCCTAGACTGTGGTCACCACACTCTTGCTGCTTCTACTACACTACAATATCTCCTGATTAGGATTTTTACCTCTTCATCATTCATAAATAAGAGCCTCTAAAAAAAAACCCTAAAGAAGTCTCAAGGTGAAACGTATCAGGTACAATGTATCAAAATCCCCACTGTGGGGATTAGGTGGGATATTTAGGTGGGAGTTTATTGGTGTCAACATTATAATTATGTTGGGTACTTACATGGTAACCAATTGCCATGTGTAATTGAGTGGACATGCTTGTATAAAATAATTTATGCAACATTCTTTTGGTTTTTCCAATGTAGTAAGCCCCACATTTGCAGTTGATTAGGTAACAAGGATAAAGTATCCCCCCATTGATCCACTTAGATTGCAGACAGTGGCCACATTTGTATGTACCCCGATTCGAGAATCTGGCATTGAGCTGTCTGAGATAAAGTGACTTTTGACTAGCTTATCAAGAGAACTTTCCTATATACAATCAATGGTGTATCATTGATTAATTTTTTGATCGCAGGGTCAGAACATAAAATGTTCTAAGGTTTCTGGCAAATTTTTGAAAAGGTTTTATGATGCCAACGAATCCATGTGATAATGCGAGTGATGTCTTCCTGAGAATTTAGGGTATTTTGAGATAGAAGAGTTTGTCTGTCAAGTATTTTAACAGAATGATAAGTTTTCCTTAAGAGTTTCTTTCTAAGAGTTTCTCTTGCAAAGTTTTCACTTTCTTAGTAAAGTTTTCGATTGTAGTACAATTCTTCTTAAGCCTTGGATATTGACTATATGGTAAACTACATGTCAATGATTTACGATGAGAACTTGGGGCATGCAGGATAGTATTTCCTGTTGTATCTTATATCATTCTTATAGTAATTGATAAGTACATTCAGAAAATTTTCTGAATATTTGTTTAAGGCATTTTCCCGGGCTGTTTTACACATTTGGAATTATTTGAATTTGTAGGCTCTATGGGTTACACTTCTCTGATTTATATTTCTTAAAGTATTTTATATGCCAATGTAATATAGAGTTTTTCTCCAATAAATGCCTAAATTTAAGAATAAATTTAAGGGGTTCTATGTGTTTGCATGCTTGGCAATTCGTTTCAGTGTGGGACATTAAGTCCTCCTATTCAGATCCAAGAATCTCAAAATTTTTAATAGAAATTTTGTGTTACTAACAAGAAGAAACCATAAAAGCGAAAAGCATTCGCTTATAGTATATTCAGGCAGATAGGGTTAGAGTAAGATATGTTTTTTTTTTTTTGTTTTTTTTTTAAGATTCTAAATAGTTGCCCCCTTAATAAGGAACAAAATGTAAAGGAAACAAGAGAAGATGTTTTATGTGAGGCCAAAAAAACTTTTTATGAAAGAAAGTTTTTAGGATTACTTTATGGTGGAAGTGTACATGATAGTCTTGAGATACAAAATTGCTATGATTCCAGCCACATCTATTCTGTAAACTGGATCATTAGTCTTACTAAACAAACTTCTCATATCACCACTTAAGATCAGGGTTTCAGAGGATAAATGTATATTTTTCTATATAAGAGGCCTCAGATCCCAACATGTTTCGCCCTCTGGGCTTCCTCATGGGATTTTGAGAACCATGCAAAACACTATCATAGAAACATGCAAATAAATACCAAGGACTTTAAGATCTAAATTAGCAAATAAAACCATGACTAATGACAACTAATAGAGTAATAGCACATAAACATCTCTAAAAAAGTGAGGGAGAAATGTGGATAGAAATTTACACTATATATATTTAAGTCTTTATAAAATCTATGAATCTACTACAAAATTGAAGGTATAATCAGAAAGAATAAATAGAAAAACAAAAATCACAAGAATAAGCATGAAATTCAGTATGAAGATATGTGTAAAGAAAATGTAACCTAGAAATACGATACTTCTTAGAGCCTGTACAGAAATATAATTCTCATACTGGGGAGGAGCATATAAGGAGATGAATGTTGAATAAAATTAGGAAGAAAGCCAGGGATGTCTGAATAATTAATTAATAATTACAAAATATGTAAATTCCTAGGTAATGGTAGAAAAATACAGTTGAAAGAAGTGTAACTAAAACATATGAAAGGGAACGTTATAATAAATTATATAATTATAATAAAAGTTGTTAATGATAATTAAATACTATATATATGGTGTTGCAGAGAGTGAAGACTTTTATTTGGTAATTTGGATATTATATTGATTTTGTCAACTAGATTAGGTAACTTGACATTACAACTATATGCATATGTATTGTAGTAATTGATGATAATATATGTTATAGTTATAGCTAGTCACATTGACAAAAGACATAGGTCCATCAAGTTCAACCACTAAACCTAAAGCCCTTGGTATTCTAAACGCATGTAAAAGATATAATTATTATCTGAAACTCTGATCATAACAGGTAATATGAGAAGTTTGTCTTGTAAGACAGAATAGATGTGGCTGGCATCATAGCAATTTTGTATCTTTGAATTTTGTTTTTTTGGATTTGTAATTAGTTGGAATAGTCACAAGACTATCATGTACACTTTCACTATAACGTAATCCTACAATCTTTTTTCCAGAACGAGTTTTTGGCCACACATAAAACCCCTTCTCTTGTTTCCTTTACATTTTGTTCTTTAATAAGGGGGTGGATATTTAGAATCTTATCAGGAAAGACCATGTCCCTGATTTATAGAAGCTCTCCAAGGCTGGAGAGAATACACTTTCAGAAGTGAAGCTGGGTGATCCAGCAAACCTGGGATGGATCTGGTCCAGGATTCAAAGCGTTTACTAGCAAATAGCTAATGATTTTTAAAAACCCATTCCATGTTTTCTGGATTACCCAGCTTCACTTCTAAAAGTGTACTCTCTCCAGCCTTGGAGAGCTTTCATAAATCAGGCCCCATATCTTACCTGAACCAAATATCCTAGATTATCACCTGAAATGTATAGGTAGATTGTGCATAGTGTATCCTTATCCAAAAAGTATATATTTAAAAAAAATTGTGTAATTTGAGTATATCCACAAAACTATAAATCTTTTTGTCTAACCACTCATCTAATGCAAACTCCTATCTCAGGAAATTAGCCCAGTACTCTAAAGCAATCTATACAGAAAATATATTGAGGCTGACATTGTTAGAATTCTGAAAATATTCATTCTTTGTTATGCTTTCCTGATAAGCCTTTTGAAGTAGGAGCCTAGTATGCAGACCAGGAGTCCTAATTTCACATAGACTTTGTATTCTGTATCTATTTTGGGTAAGTTACTGAGAACCTATTAAACCCAGAGACAGACAGCATAGGTTTAAACAACGCATAATTTACATAAAGAAATAAACAGATTGGCTTATCAAATTGGATGTCACATCTGACTGGGGTTAGCCATATTAATAGGCCTTCCCATGCGAATCAAACCCTGTATTAACAATAGCAGTAAATGCAGTCTAAAAGTTGCAAATACCAAGGGCTTTAGGATTTTGCACAAACACTTATGATGTGCAATTTATTTGACTGCACAATTAGTTTAGAGGATGGTACTAAGAAGGAAGTTTTCTGCATTGCATTTAAAAATGTACCTGTAGGCAATAACTGATCAATGTACAATTACATTTTCCTATGCAAGTAGCAATTGAATTTTTAACTTGGAAAACTTTAGACATAAGAGTGCCAAAAAGTATTTACACCAATGTGTTAGTCCTTTTAAAATCTGACAACATGCAGAGGGTTTGTACTAACACCATCTGTTTTTCTTGTTGTGAAAAGAATTAGGCAGTGTACATTGTATTTTAGTCAAACAATCATCATGTGCAGCTGATCTATAAATTTATTACAAGTTTCAGTTATATAAATTTTATGTATTGCTTTTCAGATTGGCAGCAGAAGAGTGGTCCAGTATGGTGCTGGAATTATGTTTATTTTGGGAACAATTGGAAAGTTTACTGCTTTGTTTGCCTCAGTTCCAGATCCTATCCTCGGTGGAATGTTTTGTGCTTTATTTGGTAAGAGAAAGAGAACAATTAAAAACTTTATTTTTTACAGTAGTAAAAAAACAAAAATGTCACCAGGAGGTAGAACTAATTGACAAAAAAATTGCACACAATGTTTCAAGAAAGAAATAAAGCACCCAGTTTCTTGTGTTTTTTTTTGTTAGTCTACACTAACTGGCGCCTACACTATTTGGCGTATGCACCATGTAATGTAGAGCTCAGCTCTTTGTGTAGCTTTGCCACACATAAAGCCAGCTGCTGGACACCATGTCCCCTGCATGCACAGGAAGTTACATCATCAGTTCTCATCCAATGGCCAAAGAGGATCTCCATCTTCTTGGAAGTCCTGGACATAACACCCTTGCAGGATGGCTGTAAACAGGTAAGTATGTGCTATAATTATATATGCAAAAGCTCACCACCTACTAACAGGTTTTGTTCCTTTTTAATCAGGATTTAAAATATAATTTTTTATAAAAATATATAAAAAAAAAACATACATACACATCCACAGAGCCCTTGATCCCTCCACACCTGGTTTCCATCCACTTCTATGCCATCCTGGATTCCTCCTTCGTCCCAACGAGGAAAAAATGCTGGGTGCCACCATCTTTTTCCGTCTTCTTCCTTTTTCTGCCTACATCTCCCAATCTTGCATTGCAGAGGTGCAAGATTGGGTGATATATCCATCTGAAACAGAAAAAAAAATCAAAATGAGAAGAAAAGCCTCTTCTGCGCATGCCCAAGAACAGGTATACACAGAAGGAGCTGCCTGAAGCCACCTTGAACACGTGATTCTATTCAATAAAGACAGCAAAGGAGGGGCTTCCCCCCTTTTTTGTAAAGTAAAAACTGTGGTGATGGGTCAGCTTTAAGAAAGGTATATTTAAAATATATATTTGTAAAGGCTAAATGCTAGCAAATCTTAAGTGCCAAAATTATAAGTGCAATGGGAATTAAAGTAACATACAAAGAAATTGGAACAGAATTGGACATACAATTTTCCTCTGCAACTCCAATCTTATGCCTTTGGACTGATTTGGCCACCTGGACTCCAACAAATCCTCTGCTGCTGCCGCCATTCTGAACTGATTTTTCACCAAGCCATCTCGGTGACTGACTCATCATATCCTACTCCTGGAACTCAACAAGTTTAGAAGATTCACTACAACCCATATTCCAGGACCTGCTCACATGGACTTCAGTTTGCCACATTGCTTATTGTACTCATATTGTTCGCAATTATCAGTTAAAATGTATTATTCACCCTGCACTCTCTTTTCTGGCATTATTCTCTCTCCTCCCCAGTCTGATAACTCATTGTATCTCTGCTTCTTCACTCTCTCTGTCTGTGCTCCTGCACCTTTTTTCTCTACTGCTACTTTATGGTGACATCTCACCCAACCCTAGTCCCCCCACAGCCTCTCTCTTCCCTACACTTTCAGCAAGTCACTCCCTTCTCCTAACCTCATCCCCATTTACCCTATCCATAAATTTGTATCCCCTTTCTTTGGCAGTCTATGGAATACTAGATCTGTTGGCAATAAATTAACCTCCATACACAATCTTCTCATTCTAAATCTCTGAACTTCCTGGCTCTCACTGAAACTTTGCTTTCCTCCTCTGACTCTGCCTCTGCTGTTGCTCTCTCCTATAGAGACCTGCACTTTACACATACTCCTAGACCTGACAACAGAGCAGGAGGTAGTATGGGTCTCATTCTCTCATCTAACTGTACATACAGAGTCCTTCCTACCCTCCTACCCCACCCTCTCTCATTTTCACCTCTTTTGAAATCCACTCTGTCTGTCTTTTCAGCTCCTTACCCCTTATTGATGCTGTTGTCTAACCCCCCCGGCCCAGTATCACAATTTTTGGATACATTTCCCTCTTGGCTCCCACACATTCTTTCCTATGACCTGCCCACCCTCATCCTCGGTGACTTTATTGTTGCAGTGAATGAGTCAAACCATCCTTCCTCAGCCAAACTGCTCTCCATTACCTCCTCATTTGAACATCAACAGCCATATGCACATTGCTGGACACACTTTAGACCTGGTATTTTCCAAACTCTGCAACCTCACCCTCCTCAACAACTTGCCACTTCCCCTTTCTGACCACAACCTTATCACCTTCAACCTATCGAACTCTTGCTTCCCTGTGCCACATCCCAGACCTGGTCAATGGCAAAGAGACAGCCATAACCTTGACCACAACCTATTCTCAAACTGCCTTGCATCCCTAACCCCCACTCTCTCCAAAATCACCTCCCCAGATGAAGCTGCCACCCAATTAACCTACTGTCTTTCGTTGGCTCTGGATAACGTTACCGCTGCCACCTTCCGCTACCCCCGCCCTGCCAACCCCTGACCCTGGTACAACAATTGCCGCTACAAAAGACTGTTACTGCAGCTGAGTGCAGGTGGCGAAAATCTGGCCTCAGCACTGACTTCATGGACTACAAAGCCAAGCTACAAAGCTTTAACACTGAACTCACCAAGCAAAATTATTTCTCCTCTGTCATTTCCTCTCAAGCTTCCAACACACGCAACCTCTTTTCAACAATTAACTCCCACCTAAATTCCACACCTGCTCCCCCCACAACAATCTCCTCTGCCCAACACATAGCCACCTACTTTAGAGAGAAAATTGACAAAATCAGACATGATGTCTCTGCTCACCGGGCCACTCCAACCATATCCACCCCTTCCACCTGTAAATCACCATTGGCCTCCCTCAGCGCTGTTAATGTGGATGAAGTCTCCTCTCTTCTTTCATCATCTGTGTCTACTACCTGTCCGCTTGACCCAATTCCCTCTGATCTAATCCGTGTCCATTTCTCCACCTTGGCCCCCGCCCTAACCGAACTATTCAACCTCTCCCTTTCTACTGGTATCTACCCTTCCGTTTTCAAACATGCCATAATTCTCCCTATCCTAAAGAAACCCTCCCTAGAGAAACCTACCTTCTAGCTACCGTCCTATCTCCCTTCTCCCATATGTCTCCAAACTTCTTGAACGCCTTGTCTACAAAAGACTCACTGATTACCTGAGCAACAACTCTCTTCTTGACCCTCTCCAGTCTGGCTTTCGAGCTGCCCATTCCGCTGAAACAGCCCTTGCTAAAGTGGACAATGCCCTTATCAGAGCTAAGTCTCAAGGTAACTTTTCCCTCCTCCTTCTCCTTGATCTTTCCTCCAATTTTTACACTGTTGATCACCCCCTTCTTATACAATTCATGCACTCAATTGTATCAGTGGCACTGCTCTCTCTTGGATTGCTTCATATCTGTCTGACCGCTCCTTTGAAGTTTCTCTTAATGGTAATTCCTCCTCTCCCACTCTCCTCTCTGTTGGTGTTCCCCAAGGGTCAGCCCTTGGGCCAGTTCTCTTTTCTCTGTACACCTCCTCTCTCGGTAGTCGCATAGCCACCTTTGGTTTACAGTACCATCTGTATGCTGATGACACTCAAATCTATCTGTCCAACCCTGACAGTCCTGGATAAGGTCTCATGCTGCCTATCAGCCATATCATCATGGATGTCTGACCGATTCCTGAAACTCAACCCGGATAAAACAGAACTCATCATCTTCCACCCTTCAATTTCCAAATCTCCCCCTGACATATTTCTAACTGTTAATACCACTGTTATTCGTCCCTCCCCTCAGGCACGTTGTCTTGGTGTCACCTTTGATTCTGTCCTCTCATTTACCCCACATATTCAGAACATTTCTAGGTCCTGCCACTTTCACCTACGCAACATCTCCAAAAATCCACCCCCACCTGTCCCCAGAGACTACCAAACTCCTTGTACATGTAATATCCTCCTCTCTGGTATTCCACTAACCGGACTCTCTCCTCTCCAATCTGTTATGAATGCTGCAGCTAGACTCATTTATCCTTCCCACTGCTCCTCTTCTGGTGCATCCTTTTGCAGTTCTCCACACTGGCTTCCATTTCACCTTAGAATCAAGTTCAAGCTCCCGTGCTTTGCCTTCAAATCCTTCCACAGTTCTTGTCCCACTTAAATTTCTGACCTGATAAAAAAATACTCCCCCAGTGACTCTCTCCTCTCCTCTGATGACCTTCAACTGAGTTCCTCACTCATACCTCATTGTTAGCCCTGCAGGTCATGCTGGCGCCGCTGCTCCTAATTGCAGGCTCAGGCGCCAGGTCCTATCTTTTAGGTAGAGTAACCCCAGTACCTGTGTTCCATGCCAGAGTTTCCTTCCTGCTGTAGACTTGCACTGGTGTTTGAGCTGGCGTGGGTGTGTCTCTCTTCATCTATGAGGCAACACACACACGCCCTCTGTTTCTACAGCCTATGGCTGGATCTCTGCTAGTATTTAAAGGCACTTCCTACTACAGGAAGTTGCCTGAGCAATCTCAAGGTTTTAGCTTGTCTAAACTCCAAGTGCAAAGGTGCTTCCTCTGTCTTCTTTGCTGTGTACCGGACCTTGTTTACTAACCCTTGGACTTTGCCTGTTTGCCGCCTGACCCTGACCTCGGATTATGTTTATAGACTTTTGCCTGTTTGCCGCCTGACCCTGACCTCAGATTATGTTTATGGACTTTTGCCTGATTGCTGCCTGACCCTGACCTCGGATCTTGTTTTTGGACTTTGTCTGATTGCCACCTCCCTCTTGGCCACGCAAGCCCCCTCGGTGCTTGCATTGAGTACCCTGACCCCTCTGGTCAGCTGCCACTGACCCGGGGATCGCTCTGGAGTGGCACCTGGCAGCTACCCTGCGGCCCAAGCCTATCCTCACCATCAGAGGCTCTAGTGAAGACCAGGTAGCGGCTTAGTTACGCCCCTCCGGAGCATACCCAGTCAGTGGAACAGTGGGTCCACACCCGCGTGCATTACACTCATTATACGCACGACTACAAGACTTTTCTAAAGCTGCCCCAATCCTCTGGAATGGTCTTCCCCGTCCTATTTGCCTCGCTCCTACTCCTGCTTTCTGCTCATTTTTTCAAACTTGCCTAGCCGTCTTCTTCTATCTTTTGAAACCGTCACTACTTTTCACCACTACATATCTCCCCCTCCTATTGTGTGTTCATTTCCAAACCTCCTAGATTGTAAGCTCTTCGAGACAGGGTCCTCTGCTCCTGGGTCACTGACTGTATTCGTCTGTCGTTTGCAACCCCTATTTAAAGTACAGCGCTGCGTAATATGTTGGTGCTATATAAATCCTGTTTATTAATAATACCAATAATATTAATAGAGATTAAAATTCAGTATGAATAAATAATGTGCTGCATATTGTCAAATGCAAGGATACCAATAGAACTCTTAGGTTCCTGCAGCACCTTTTGGTTGCTAATATTATTATAAACATTTAAGAACATTTTTTTTAAAAGAAAGGAAGTATTACAAGCTTAGTGAAAAGCATCAGAAACATAGAGGTAAAGTAGCAAAAAAGTTACATTTTTCACTTATGCAATACACTGGTGCCCACATCACCATGTGCTGGGTATTAGAGGTGTAGCTGTAAAAAAAGAAGAAGTGGCACAAAACTATCCATGGCGAGCGCGTATGTGCAACATTGTTATGTAAATGTGTCCACCCCACTACACCCCTGCCTATGTGTCACTTAAAGGGGAAGAAACTTCCCCCTGGGTGACGACATGATACCAGAACCCGCCCACTCTACCATCGCAGGTCTGAGCCTGCGATAGGAGAATGGGCAGCTTGTGTTCAGGAAAACAAGCTGCCCACCACCCTGAGCCTGTAATTCCATATCAGAAACATGGCTCTGGCCGGTGCACCCCCGGTGCGAGGGGGAGGCGGACCAGCCAGAGCAGCGCACCAACAAAAGAGTCTTTGCAAAATAAGAGTGGGCATTCCTGAAAAAAGTGAAGGCATGGCCTTCTACCCGTGCCTGCCCCACTACACCCCAGCTCAGTACAGGCAGCCTGTTTATTTCCATGGGCTGCCTAATGTACCAAAATGCATTGATATGCAATGTCTGTCAACAAGGCGTGTTTGTGTACCATTCAGAATGAATGGCATAAATCACATCAACACATGTCTGGGCCCATGCTTTCCTCATAATTAAGTTTAAACGTGCCTGATTTTTCTTTTCTTGTGAATTTTGTCTGTAACAAGGTTTATTACAGCATGTGTTTCAATTTTTATGTTCTAAATACTATTTATGTTTTTATGTTCAGGAATGATTACTGCTATTGGCTTATCTAATCTGCAATTTGTAGATATGAATTCATCAAGAAATTTGTTCGTTTTGGGTTTTTCCCTTTTTTTTGGATTGGTCCTTCCAAATTACTTGGATGCAAATCCTAATTGTATTCAGACAGGTACGTTAAATTTACTTTTGTTTTAAAGAAAGTTTTAATGTGTTTTTTGAGCACACACAAAAGTTTCTTTTAATGTTTATTTTACATTTTTTTATTTTGTAATTAACATTTTACATTTTTTTATTTTGTAATTAACATTTTACATGCTGGTTTACAGTTTATTTCATAATATATTTATACCATATTATATTCACCATAGTGATTTGTAGATTCTTCCTATAGTGACTATCTGCAATTGTTTAGACTAAGCCAAACAGAGAATATTGTTTTCAGTCACACCTGAGAAAGTCTTGACAGGTAGGAGCAGAAACCTCACCTTCCAACATTTAAAAATGCCAAAAAAGGGGCAGAGGGTTAGGTTAAGAGGGTGGGGCTTGTAAGAGGTGTGACTAAAGCATGATAGACACCTTTGCTAAAGTGAAATCATGGAACCTATTTAGGATACTACAATAACACATAATTATAAAGTATATACTGTGTAGATATTAAACACAAACCCACCATATCTATAAGGTGAACCGTGTTTTGTTCTATTGCTGGTTCTATAATAATAAACTGGACCAACAAGGGCCATCTTATAATCGTACATCACAATCCAATATTAGCCAACAAAGTTCCCTTTTTAGTTATTGAAATATTAAGAAAATTTTACTAAAGTGGACTAGTTTATTACTTTCCTTTATCTATTGCACAAATTTAAAAAATATAACTACACCAAATCCCCTTATTCACACACAAAAAATAGATAACTTTGTCACATACTGCATTTTTTCTTTTAGGTAAAATCACACATTTTTAATGGCTAAAAACTTTTTCTTAACCAGGAAAAGGAAAAACATCATGGTACCTGATATTAAAACCAGACCCTCGGGACCTTCCTAGATAAAAAATGTGGTAGGGTCCTCTGGAATCTGGTTTTCCCAAACAGAAAGGGGGCAAAAAGTGTGTAGCTGCCTCCAAAAGTGGCAAGGGCCATCCTTGGAGATGGCCCCTTTACCACAACACAACCCAGTTCTGTGGCGGTCTGTGGGTGGGGAGCTTAACTGAAATCTGGAAGCTTCTCTCTCTCCATCTCTCTATCCTATTCCCCCCATCCCACCTTCCTCTATCTCAATTTTCCATCCCTCTCTCCATCCCTCTAGCACAAGCTAGCTGGCCTGGGGGAGCAAAAACTATGAATACGACCCTGTCTACCAAGAAACATAGATCCTGAGCATCTACTGTATATTCTGTGTATGATAGTTGGACAGGTTTTGACCTTCAAACTCTTCCTTAGTTCCGCTTGCATAAAGTATCCTATCCATCAAAGATATCCAGATGCTTCAGACTCTGTTATTAGTCAAGTCCCCCTAAAGTTTTTAGGAACAGTTACACTACCAATATAACAATTTCAGCAGATACCTAAAAGCATACACTGTTAGAAAATGCTGTGTCTCCATGTGGCGCCAGCTAATATAATAGAAAAGTAGAATTTTGCATACTCACGTCAAATCCACACCCCTCAGGATTGGTGATCTAATCAACCAGTGAATGCTGAGTGGAAGAGGGAATAATCAGATTCTGGCAGAACAACAGGAAAAATTGCAGGTGTATAATTACAAGTGCTGTGATATGACATAATCAGCCACAAACAATTTTCCCCATTGTTCTTAAACACAATTTGTAATTTTTGATTGTTTTTTTTTTTGTTTAAAAGTTTTTATTGAAATTTTCAAATAAATTAAACAAAATTATTACACAACAAATTTGCATAGAATAACAGAAAGAGAAAAATATATTAAAAAAATGGGGGAGGGGTGAATAGGGGGTTCAAAACAAAAGAAGAAGAGTGCCAACCAGTAACCAGATATTAGTAGACTAAACACATCAGGTCAAACATAGTTCAACACCTTTAGGGTTACAAAGTCTAAATACAGCAGGCAATAAAGTAGTTTTCCAATGTAGACCACAAAAAATGTAATACAAATAAGTACAATAGTACAAAAATAGTGTTATTTACAGAATTGAAATTTTTGAGGTGAAAAAATTAAGAGAAAAATTGAGGGTGGGGGGTGGAAAGGAGTTAGGGGTTACAAAATCGGCATCAGTGTTTTATTTACCCAATTCTAGATATCGGGGACATCCTGTATCCATTTGTATGATACTTCTAATTTTTTGATCTGGTGCTGCTGTTTCCCCTCTCTTTTAGCAAGGGCCTTAGAGTATGGCTATCCAGTAATCATTTCCCTAATTGATATGAACAATATATGCTTGTCACTACTAAAATATTACAGCACACAACTTGCCATGTTTACCATGGTGGACTGGAAATTTGCGTCCTCCACCCCTTTATCCTCCTCCTCAGCGTGAGCCTATAGATGTCTAATAAACTAGTGATGACCCATGTAATGCACCACACCTGCAATATTGGTCCCATTTCTGCAACCACATTGCTGGTTTGAAAGTAGCAGGGGGAGACCCAGTGCACAATTTTTTTTGCATGGAAGGAAGCAACTCTCCAGCGGAGTGACTTTCTCTCACCAAGACTGACTACATTGAGGATTGCATGACAGTGCCTGAAGAGTGGTACTCTTGAAGAGGAAGGAGAAGAATCAGAAGAGGAACCAACCCTGGAGCTCATCCTCCTGACCAATCTATTGGGTTATAACAGATCCCATAATGGAGATCTGTCAGTCAAGATAGTCACCCAATGAGCCATGAAGTATATGCGTTACCCCTGCTTGTAGAATGTATTTGCAGGAGCATGGACCTGGCTACACACTTTTCAAGAAGTGGAAACATTACTAGCTATTTGGTAATGAAGTGCAGACATGGCTTAGTGATAGCAGCTTGGTATTTCCCAACAAAGTAAAGCACACACCATAAATTCTTTAAACGAACATGCTGTGTCACAAGTAGCTTGGTAAGGAAAGCATTAAGTTGGCATGCCAGAATAAACTGGAAGTGTACTTCTGTTTCCTGGCCATATAAGATGCAGGAAGAGAACTCTGTGGAAGATTGTCTTCCTGTATATGTGAAGTACAGAACTACAGAATTGCAGAACAGAATTCCTGCCCTGATGATCATAAACTGCTACTGCTACTGTAAGCCAAAGGAGGATATAAGGCTACTGAGAGAGGAGGTGTACAGAGAAAAAAGAACTGGTCCAAGGACTGACCCTTGGAGAACACCAACAGGGAGGAGAGTGGGAGAGGAGGAATTACCATTAAAAGAAACTTGGAAGGAGAGGTCAGTTTGGAAGCAAACCAAAGGGAGAACAGTGTCACTGATACCAATGAAGTGCAAGATTTGTATTAGAAGGGGATGATCAACAGTGTCAAAAGCAGAGGAAAGATCAAGGAAAAGGAGGAGGGAAAAGTTGCCTTGAGACTTAGCTCAGATGAAGTCATTGGCCACTTTAGTAAGGGCTGTTTTGGTGGAATGGGCAGCTCGAAAACCAGACTGGAGAGGGTCAAGTAGAGAGTTGGAACTCAGGTAATGGGCGAGTCTTTTGTAGACAAGACGCTTAAGAAGTTTGGAAACGTGGCAGAGAGGAGATAGGATAGTAGCCAGAAAATAGGGAGGGGTCTAGTAAGGGTTTCTTCAGGTGGGCAGGGCATGATAAAGAATGTGTGGGAGCCAAAGTTATCCAAAATTTGGGATACTGGGCCAGGGGGGCGGTAAAAAACAGCAATAATGTGGGGTAAGGGGCTGAAAAAAAGAGGGAGTGGACTTCAAAAGAGGTGAAAATGAGAGAAGGCGGGGTAGAAAGGACTCTGTATGTACAGGTAGGTGAAGGAGTGAGATCAACACCACCCCCTATTCTGTTGCCAGGTCTAGGGGTATTAGTAAAAAGCAGGCCTCCATAGTGAAGAGCAGCAGCAGAGGCAGAGTCAGAGAAGGAAAGATTTAAAAAGGAGAAGGTTGTGTATAGATGTTAATTTATTGCCAACAAATCTGGAAATCCATAGACTGCCAGAGAAAGGGGGTAAGAACTTATGGGTAGGGTGAATGGGGATGAGATTAGGGGAAGGGAGTATCTTGCTGAAAGTGTATGGAAGAAATAGGCTGTGGGGGAGATTGGAAGATTGGAGATGGAGATGTACCATGCACAATCAGATGAAGTTTGCAAGGGAAAACAGTCGCATACACAGGGTGTAAAAGGGTTGCTTAGGACCTCAGTGAGTAGACGTTCTTTGTGAGTGTGAAAAAGAGCCATTGGGTGTATTGGGGTTAGGATATTGAAATCTACCTGTATGTTGGTGTAGTAAGAGGTCTCGTGAATCCAATCCTTTAAAATTTGCAAAAGCACAGCTTGATTATATAGAGCTATGTCAGGCAGATTGAGACCTGTGTTCGATGTCAATTGCTGAAGAATTCTTCTACCAGCTACTGTGTACTTGTCATTCCAAAAAAAACGGAAGAAATAGAAGGTTGATTTATTTTAGCATTTGGAGGGACAAGTAGACCGGGATTGTTTGTAGGGGAAACAATAAATGGGGAAAAGTAATCATTTTAATCAGTGCCTTTTTTACCTATAAATAATAATGTGAGAGAAGTACTTAGTACTAACTAAGTTTTACATTTTTTTTTATAGCCCTTATAAATAAATCATGTACACAATAACAGTTAAACATCTGTCAATATATAAAACATTGCAAATATCCATCATTCATAAAGTAACGTGCACATAAACAGAAAAAATGGGGAGAAGGAGATTAGGGGTATCAGCAGGGGGAGTGGGTGGGCCAGGGGCGATCCCAAAACCTGCATTGCACTAAAAGTCAGTTTCGGTAGGGGAATAAAGGACGGATCCAGGGGCAAGAGTGTGCGGTAAAGCCATGCAAGGGTGAATTACTTGTGGCGGTCATAATCAAATGAGGGGGGATTTTTCAAAGCAGCAGAGGGATTAAAATGCTCCCAGCATGCCCATCGAGTTGTACATTTTTCAGAGTTGTTGTTATCAATAGCCCTCATTTCCTTCATGCTCATTATATTATTGAACTTTGTGACCCACAGGTCACGAGTGGGGGCGTTGATTGTTTCAAAAAGAGAGGGATGAGTTGGCGAGCAGCTACCAATAAATGATATAGCATGGTTTTCTTGTGGGAGGTCGGGGGGCCTGGGATTAGGGATAGTAACCCTATCTCTGGGGTTGGGTTGTAGGTTGTTGCGTATAAGTCCAAGCAGGCCGCAAAAATGTCTTGCCAGTATGGTTACAAAATGGGGCAGCAAATATGTAGATAGTTCCCTCCTTTCTGTAACACATCTGCAGCAAGTACTGGGGGTCGCAGGGAACATGCGGTGCAAAATGACAGGATCTCTGTACCAGCGGGAGAGAATTTTGTAGTTCTTTTTCTGCGTGTACCCACAGACTGATGACTTGTGCCTCATTTCAAAGATGGTTAGGCAATCCTTTTCCACAGTCTTATAACCAAGATCTCTGTGCCAAGCTGTAACGTCTATGTACATGGGTTTGTCATAATGACCTATTAACAATTTGTATAGAAGGGACACTATGTGTCGAAGGGGTTCAGACTGGACACATAGGCTCTCAAATTCTGTCAGCGCTCTGCAGGTACTGGGCGATTGTTATAGTGTTTTACAAAGATTGGTAACTTTTAGTTTTGTGAGCCAAGTGGTGGTGCCCCCGGAATGGTGTCAGCTGCTACAAATGTTCCCATAGTGGGGTTCACAAAGTGCCTAGCTTGGGGCCATGCCTCTCTAGTGTATACCACAATGTCTGGCAATCATATCCCTATAAGAAACAAACGATTATCAAAGAGCAGAGTCACTGGGAAGGGAGTAGTGGATAACGAGAAGCGGTCACGAGTCGCTAGCCCCACTTTTGGGGTGGCCATAGTATCCAAGCCGCCACTCTCAGATCTAAGGGAGATAAGTTGTTCTCCACTAAAGTAGAAGGCTTGTGTCAGGACATAGAATGCCACCCAACCATACAGGAGAGAACTGCCGCTATGTGGTACAATTCAATTTGATAAGCCCATGCCATAAAACTTTTGCGTCTGTATAGCGAGATGTGTTTAATTTTCAGTCGGTGACTGCCCCATACAAACTTTATAGACAGGGAGCCGAGGGCATGGAAGAAGGAGTTAGGTGGGGAGATGGGGATGGTCTGGATACATAATTCAGGGAGGGAATCCATTTTTAGGACATGCATTCTGCCAAACCAGGATATGGTGTACTCCCAAAAGGGTACTCCACTGATCAAGATCCTTGGACACCTCTTGAGCATGGGGGAGTAATTAAGATGGTAAAGTTGGGTAAAGTCAGAATGAATTGCAACTCCTAAATAGGTAAATTAAGAAGGATGCCATTGGAAGGGGAAGTTATGCGACAGCTGTGCTGCATGTGGACCCCATTTTAGAGATATTCCCTTTATAGTTGCTATAAAGACCAAATTTCTGCATTTCCAGCATGATTGAGGGTAAAAAGATGAGTGGCTGTGTGACAAATAGGAGGACATCATTCACAGAGGGCCAATTTATTATGAAAGGTAGGGCTCTGTATATTTGGGAGAAGTGGGTGATCTACATCAGTGGTCACCAGCTGGCAGTCCGTGGGAAAATATTGATGGTCCGCGGTTTCGGCCGGTGCGGCCCCCCCAGTGGGGTCAGGGAAAGGACCCTGCTGGGTGGGTACAGCAGCCAGAGCTGCGGACCTCAGACCTGCGATGGGGCGGTTATATATATTGTGTGTAATATGTATGAATATTGCAATACAAGTGGGAGTGTACAATCATGTCATTGCCAACACTGTGATAGCTGTGTGTGTAAAGGCTTCTAGTCATACTCTGCAGCTTAACAACTACTGACTCGCTGTGTTCAAACCTTCAGATCTCTTACACCCTTAGCTAGTAACCAAAATTTCACCCCCCCCCCCCCCACCTTTAAAGGATTTTAAGATTTGGGGGTCACAATTTTAAAAAATTCTAAAAATACATTAGGAGTGCGGTTTCAAAAGCAAGTGCACCTAGCAGCCCCAAACTGTGAAAGGAATTTGGGGACCCCCAGGGCCATTTACATAGAAATAAGCATTGGGGTGAGGCCCCTAAATTTTTACCTTTTTATCACAAAACTATACCTGTCATACTACGCTACCCTCCCTGCTTCTCTTCTTTGAACCTCAATTTCAATAGAATGGGGTGGTGTAGGAAAACTGAAAATGTATGTGTAAGTGGGGGACATTTGTGGCTAACACCTCTTAAAATGCTATGTAAGTCGCCCCTGGGGTCCTCAATTTACATTTTTGCATTCAGGTTCCCAGGCACACTAGCTTTTGAAACAGCATTCTCAATGTTCATATCTTTACCCCTTACCTTGAAATGCTTTAAAGCTGACATTTTCATGTAAAAAGCCCCTTTTTCTTGAAAGTTCAGTTTGAAGTTAGGTTTAATTTACAATGGCAGTAAGGTTACCATTTCCTTACACCAGGAACCAATGCCACTTGAAAAACTGCTAGGCCTGAAAATGCTTAGCAGTTACCACATGTTATTAATCCCAGCTGCCCAGCAGTTGTCAGTAGTCACTTGTTATCAGTAAATGAACTGATTATTGAACTGCAGTCGATCTCAAACCTACAAGCGACAAGACAACAAATATATTTGGACCTGTAATAGGGGGTCTAATACCTCTGGTGAGTGATGCCCAGGAAAGTTGATCATGGAGCACACTGGAAGAACTCTTTTATTTTAGAGTGGATGTCATATGGACATTTTTGTTTGCTTGCGTGTTAATTTCACACGTTGTGAAAAAACTATGAATATATTTTTCCACACAGAATTTGTACAGTTAGAAAATTTAACTAATTATAATGTGAAATAATTTTAACAATTGCATATCCCTTTTTTAGGGGGTCTACCATAGCCATGTGGTAAGGATAGACTTTTAGAGCATTGCAGATTAAAAATTAAATTGTATATGTAATATTCCAGAAGATAGGGAACACTCCACATGCATAAAGTTCACACAAATAGTTCTAGTAATTTTGCAAAACCTAAACAGTTTGTTGACCTGAACACAGGAGCTTCTCTTCAGCTTTTCAAATAAACAATAGCAAACAGCTGTTCTTAAACCATCAAACCAACTACATTAGGGCTTAGCAGACTTAGTACCCATCCCTGTAGCCTTGTACAATATACAATCATGAGAAAAAAGAAAGTACACCCTCTTTACATTTAAATTTTTATTTATTGGTATATTAATGAAAAAAATTTAATCTGATTCTTTTCTGTTTGACTTTATCGGTGTCTCTGATTGTAGTGAAATTTTACCCTACTCTTGTTTAGAGCATTGTTTAATTTCATCGTTTTTAGGCATTCATTTATGCAAAACAAGCCCAAATCTTCAACCCTCCATCACCATGCTTGACAGGAGTGAAGTGTTTGTGCTGGGTTTAGTTTCTGGCAAACATGGCAACATGGCATGGCAAACATGGCCAAACATCTCCACTTTCATCTGTTCAAAGTACATTATTTCAGAAGTCTTGGGGTTAGTTCAGATTCAATTTTGCAAACTTAAACTTCTATGTTCTTTTTAGAAAGAAGAGGCTTTCCCCTGCCAATGTTCCAGAACTTGCTTGCTAAGTTATTTTCTAATTGTACTTTATTGAACCTTAACATTACATGCTTACTGAGGCTTGTAAAGTCTGAAGTGTAGTTATAGAGTTTTTTCACAATTTCTCTAAACATTGCATGGTCTGACTGTGGGGTGAATTGGGGCGATAAGATTGGCAACAGTGGTCATGTTTTTTACTTGTAAATAGTTTTTCTCTCTGTAGATTGATGGACTTTAAAATGTTTGGACATGGCCTTATAACCATTCTTAGTTTGATGGGCAGCAATAATTTCTTCTTTAAGATCATTGGCATTGTTATAACAGATGCCTGAATGCTCTAGACCAGCAAACCGCCAAACTTTATGCTTTTCTAGAGGTGGTTACACTTGCTGATGATCACTTAATCAAGTGCATTTGCACCTGTCTGCTTCTTACCCCCTCAATTACTATGGAAGTGGTGTGGGTGTACCCACATTTTCACACACTGCGTTTGCACTTTAACTTAGTCTTTGTAAAAAAAAATATTGACGCAATGTAAGCAGTGTAATATGGCATTGAATGGTTATTCATCTTAGGTTGTATTTAATATCTAATTATGACCTGATAAGGAACAATACAATAAGCATGTGATACCTGAGCATATTTGGCATCTTCTACCTCTAATTTTCATCACCTTCCCTAATTTTTGCCCTATAAGGGCCTGGATAAAACTTTAAAAGTAAGTGCCGCACTTTAGATTTGCAACTTTTTATTTAGAATCCAGTGGAAGAATTAGGTGGCCAGGCACTACCTTTCCAGGCCAGAAATTGAGGATGGCTCCGAACCACCTGGCCAATAATAATAAAAGGGCATGTGTCTTTGAAAAAAGTGGTTGCAGCCTAAAGCTAGGTGGCTCGGTAAAACTCCCCAAGCCTGGAGTCTATCAAGGAAGAATCTAGGTGATCCAGCAAACCTGCAGTAGGTTTCCTAAAAATCATTTGGTATTATTTGGCAAATGATTTCAGTCCTGGACCAGATCAATCCAGGATCTCCCAGGTTCTCCCAATATAGTCTATCTTCTCATTCTTTCAAAATTTTTATAAATCAGCCTGTATGCTAAGCAAGGCAAGGGGGTTTCCCCAAAGTTTAGCTCCGTGGAACTGATGCCTCTAAAGGGAGCATCAGAGGGAGATGACCAATATGCAAAATTTGTGTTATTTTTTGGAGGACCATGATGTCGCTTATCCCCTGTGAGGGAAAACATTGGATGTATATGTTCCATTTATTTGATCAGAACAAATAAAAGTGGGCAGAGTACCCTTAAATGTGAACTGAAGTCTGAAATTCCTTTCTGCAGCAAATGCATTTGTTGCTAATCCCTTACAATATATATATATATATATATATATATATATATATATATAAATAAAACACACTTATATCGCCCAGACTGCTATCTCTTTTCTTTCTCTCACTTCCACATGTCATATGTAGGTGTGTTTGGCATTTGTGGCAAGCCCAAATTCCTAGACTGCTTAAGGAGTTTTTTGTGAAACAAAAGACTGCAGCATATATGTGCAGTTTATACAGCAAACAAAATCAGACTCTATGTAACCAAGCTCCATTAGGCTGCATACACACAATATTTAGTACAATACATTTATTTGCCACAGCATGAACAGTGTCCCACATATTACTCCACAGACTGGATGATATTAAAAGTTAAGAGGTATGCAGTAAAGCATATCATTTGTAAATAAATAGCAATGCATGTGCTGGGAGATAGGTCAATAGAGGTTTACATGTGTTACATTTTAACATGTTTACTCATTTTATTTTGTGTATTTCACAGGTTTGCCAGAACTGGATCAGATATTGACTGTGCTTTTAACAACAGAAATGTTTGTAGGTGGCTGTATAGCCTTTTTCCTTGACAATACTATCCCAGGTACAGTATCAGCATGAACTTGAGATGTACTATAACTAGTAGCATTATTTAAATTAACAGATTAATACAGAAATGCTTAACGTCAGCAGCAAGTTTCTCTGCATCCTCAATGAAAAACCAATAGCACAAGTAATTTTTTTTTTGTTTTGTTTTGGTGGCCTCTTGTAGATATTGGTAAAGCTATATGATCTACAGGCACAGCATACTCCCTTACCCAGTTTTTGGGGCTATCCTGGTCTGTTGCATTTATTTGAATGAGTTCTTTTAACAGTGACCCATGGTCACCCCAAGGGATTCTGAATAGCAAGCCTAGTCTCAACATACAATACCCACTTGCTATTACTGATCTCATGCAATGGGAATTTGTACCTCATACTCATGAGTGCTCTAATCAGGACATCTTGATTGCATGCTTAAAAGCTCCTAGTCCAGTGGTCTTTTATTGGCTAATCTGAGATGGATATTGACTTTAGACATGTGACAACTTTCACGCAGTATACATAATACTACCTACCCTTTGGGTTTGTACAAAAACAAAATTTTATATAACACCAATGGTAGCCTTCTCTGCTTGGATTGCTTACTGAGGTATACAAAGGATTGGATATATTTAGGACTTTTCTCAGTATTGTACTTCTGTATCAACATATTCTCCTCCCAGGAATGGAGCAACACTTTTAGATATTCCCAAAGACTCAACTCCCTTAGTAAGCTCCCAGCGAATGTAGCATTGTCCCGGAAGCTGGAGATGTACCAATTTAAAAACAGATTTGCCCTTGTATTTAACTTTGTTGGTTCTGTCTCTTTGATTAATGTTCTCTCAGCTAAAATCATGCCTCATATACCTTTTTTCAGGTTTTCCTACAGAGAAAAGCACAGTGAAATGTTGCAAGATCATTCTCTCTCCTTCCTTATCTATAGAACAGAATATGTGTACAGTTGTGTGTAGTACGCATTCATTCATTGTAACTGGAAATGATCGCAAAAGATCATTTCCAACTTTGGTAATCTGACATCTGTACAGGGCATTAATCTCCAATAGGACTGGAGGGACTTTAGGACTGCAGATGGTTCAGGAAATATGTTCTATGTACTCTAATGTGCACTAATATGTTGAATATATTAAATGCATTATATATCATAGAATGTTTCAGGATTAGACACTTGTTTTCTCTCTTTGAAATCTTTCTCTTGTTATAATGTACATTCAGTTTCATAGGCCTAAGTAATCTCTCTTTCTACATCAAAATAATGTGGGTGTGCGGGACAGCAGCCTTAATACTTTAGTCCCTTTAAGTGAAACATGCTGTCCTCCTTTTAGCAAATAAGTGCACCAAAGCTTGTGCATGTGAAATAGCAGACTATTAAAAAATTAAGATTAAATAGAGTAACCTATTCTACATTAAATCTATAAATGCATTAAAGTTATTATTCTAACTAAAACCACTATTTTCTTTGTTGCAGGTACACAACAAGAACGTGGACTTGTACAGTGGAAGGAAGGAGCCAATGCTAACAGTGAATCAAATGTCAATCTTAGAAGCTATGACTTTCCATGTGGAATGGCAGCTATTAGGCAGATACAATGTTTAAAATGGATTCCTATTTGTCCAGTTTTTAAAGGATTTACAAGTGCACCTAAAACAACCAATATCAATAACAATATAAATAGCCAAGATGTAACAAACAATTCATTGTGCACAAAAGTGTAAAACAAACTTCAAGTAGTGGTGTACCTGGACTATCTAAGGATCTAACCTAGAAGTGAATTTTTTTACATCCCTCTTACTCCCATTATCAATTTTTATAATTATATAACCATGTAACTAATAAAAACTACTGATGAACTGATGCATGAAGTTATGGAATAACATTTAAATAACAGTAAGGTATTTTAAAGTTTAAGCAATTACCTGTTGCAATAAGGGCATTGCAGTTCAGGGTCCTGATGAAGGTAAGCTAATAACCATTCAATGTGTTTAAGGAAATCTTGTAGGAATAAATGTTTGAATAAATAATCAAAGAGTACCATCTGTATAATTTGCAATTTACTAAAAATGTAAAGCAAGAAACAATAGCACAAATAGGTTAAAAATGGCATAGAACAATCGCTACTACAGATTTATTATATGAAAGCTGTTATAGACTGTTGACTGTTTTATTTATTTGAAAACTTCTTTTTTTGAGGGATTGTACCTTATTATGGTGAAAATGGGCCTCCTGCATTAAGTGATATATAACGCTTTGTGGGAGGTGGGGGGTTAAGTCCCTTAACATTAAGTGATATCACTTTTATTGACATGTCTAAGATCTATTGAAAATGTACTTACTTAATACAAAGGCATGTTATTTATGTAAGATGTTAGGGGACTCAACACCACCTAAAAAAAATAAAAAATAAATAGGGGATAGAGGGAAATTAAATGTAAATATTTGCAAAAATTTTTTTAGCCCAGGGCATCAGGATAGAGGTGAGGTATGCGATTGCCACAGTGCCTGTCTGCTATCTTAGTCTCCAGACACGGAGGAGCCTGCATCGGGTAACCACGACCCTCCCTTAGGCGTATTTAAACACTTTCTATTTAAGTCTTTGGAGGCGGCAGAGGTGGCGTACTGTCTCAGTAGCCTGCAATGAGCCTCCTGCCACCTCTCAAATAAAGGATAAACTGACCTATTTGGTCCAATGGTAAATGTCATTTTAATATTTATTTATTACTATTTTTTTGCAAGCTATTGAAACAACCTTAGGTCTAAACAACCCCTACTTACACTTTTTGTGATCAGTGTCTCTCTCAGTGGACTCCAGGATAGTCCAAGGCCACAATAGGCCACCCCAGTGGAACTGGAGTATTCTGGTAGCTATTTAAGGTGTCCCTCACAGTAACTAGGTTTTCTGATCCAACTAGATGATAGTTCTCTGGCTGCACACTAGTTCTGACAGTTGGGGTTGGCTCACCTGGCTCCAGAAAAACTGCCCACCCATCTCTGCTTTATTAGGTGTGGCCTCTCAGAAAGAGGAAGTACAGAGACCCAGGGAGTTGTGGGTAATGGACTTAAAGGTGCTTTCACCCACATGGTATATAGGTGCTTTGCTACACTGCATGTTATTATTGCCAACAACTAGCAGTTTTAAGGTATGCATAAAACAATTTGACGTTCTGCAAGCATTGCAACATCCATAAAAAAGTCTTTTGGTTATAATAAAGATTTTTCTTGCTTAGTAATGCAAAAAGGGGAGTGTTTCATAGCTCCTAACTGTCCCAGTTTCACTGGAACAGTACCCCTTTCCAGCATGGTTTCCCACTGGAATTTAATCCCAGATAAAAACCCCCTAGACATAGTTGATCCAGAGGAAAGCAAAAAAAAAAACTGGTTTCATTTGCTTCAACAGGGTCCCATCCCATGAGGCAATTGGATGTTCCCGGGATCGACAGTCTCTGTTATGTTTATTTTAATACCCGGTTAAATTATGTGCTTCTAGAAAAGCATCCTTTTCTTAAAGCAATCTAAATAACTTGCTAAAACTACTTTTTGAAGAAGCCTATTCCACATTTTACAGACCTTATAGTAAATAATCCTTTCTTATCTGGGGATTAAATTTATTTTCCTCCAGAAACAAAGAGTGCCTTCTTGTTCCTTGTTATGACTTTTAAATTATTAATTGGAAGGGGAGTTCTCTATATGGACTATTTATATACTTATACGGGGTGATCATACCTCAACTTAAACGTCTCTAAATTCAGCTAATCTCTCCTCATAGCTTCTCAATTCCTTTTATTAGTTTAGTTGTCCTTCTCTGCACACACTAGACTACATACCCTGTTTCCCCGATGATAAGACACTGTCTTATTTTTTTTTGAAGGCCAAAATATGTTTTTCATTTTTACCTAAAAAGGGGGGGCTGTCTTATTTGATGGCCCTGCCTTATCATCGGGGAAACACGGTATTCCAGATGAGGCCTGAACAATGGTTTGTACAGGGGCAGGATTATATCTTGATCTCTGCAGTCTTTTCCTCTTTTAATTTTAAGAAAGTACTTTGCTAGCTTTAGATATTGCATGCTACTTTTAGGTTTATGGTCTTCCAGAACCCCTAGATACTTTTCCATTTTAACTCCCCAAAATGTATCCCCCCTAGACAGTATGAAGCATGCATGTTGTTAGCCCCCAAGTGCATAACTTTACATTTAATATTATTAAATGTGATTTCCTAGGTGGTTGACCAATAAACAATACATCCAGGTCATCTTGTAGATTATGGATTTGTAGATTATAGATTGTAGTTTATGAATTTAATTCCATTACATATTTTGGTGTCAGTTGCAAACAATGAAATGTTTTTTTTAAGCACAAACTCTATATTATTTATGAAGATGTTAAACAGTAAAGGTCCCAACACAGAACCCTAGGGTACACCGCTAATAACCTTAGACCATTCAGAGTAAGAATCATAATAATTCACTACTCTCTGGATGTAGTCTTTAATCTACTGATTTTCTAAACCAATTGACCATATCTTGCATATTAACCATCTATGGGGTACTGTGGCAAATGCTTTAGCAAAGTCCAAGTATATGGTATCAACTGCTACACCATCTCTACCTGTTTACTTACTGCCTCACAAAAGAAGAGTACATTTGTTTGACAACTTCAGTTTTTCTTGAATCCATGCTGACTATCACTTATAATTGTTTTTTTTAGCAGAAACTCCTCTATGTGGTTCTTTATTAAATACTCTTGGACCTTTCCAACTGTAGAAGTTAAACTTACAGGTCTGTAATTACTTAAAATGACTTTGACCCCAATAGCCTTATGCCAATCTAATGGTATCATGCCCGTGCTTAAAGAGTCTCTAAAAGTTAGGAACAATGGCTTTGAAATAACTGAGCTCTGCTCTTTGAGGACCCATGGATGTAATCCATCAGGTCCTGGTGCTCTATGATCCTTAATATATCATATCAGTGTTTAAAGCCACTGTGTCTCGTTTAACCTACTGGTCAATTGATTTGTGTCTAACTTTGACATTTTGTGTTTCAAACTTTATTATACTAATACTAATACTGAAAGACAGTGTACCGCTTTTAAACATATAAATCCAGTGTATTGTTTTAAATACAGTTATTTTGTATGGAATGCAATACAAAATAATTTGAAATTCCCACCCTGCTGCTAGCGACAGCCGCACGCTGTCAGGTCGGAACATATGCCAGGGGACTGATCGGAAGAAGAGGACGCGGGCAAAGGATGGGATCGGAATGGCAGGACACCAGAGGATGCCGTCGGGACCAGGTAAGTCTTTAGTTACTATTTTTTTAGTTACCCTGAGTGTGGCTTGGGGTTACTGCTATCAGCTGTTTTTTTTTTTTAACCAAGCCACACACAGGGTTACTGCCCAGGAGGATAAAGCAGTAACATTGCTATTAGCAATTTAAGCTTTTGGCAATTTAAACTAAAAAAATTGTTTAGTAAATCCCCCTTTAATTTATCCCCAGTTACCAACCCCAAGATGTCCTTTAACCTCCCTAGCGGTAACCCCGAAGTCACACTGAAAGCAGTAACCCCGAGTCACACTCGGGGTAGGTGAACCTATGAGAAGGTTAGTAAATACAGCACTTACCTGATCTGCCGGCATCCCGCATTGTCCATCGCGGCGATCCCTGTCTTTTTTCTTCTTTCTCCGGGGTCTTCTGCACACGATGAGTCACCGGAGGAGTTCCCGGTAACGTTGGTGAGTGTGTACGTTGCCGGCGGGACGGGGTGGGAAATTCAAAATCCATTTGTATTGCATTTATTACAAAATAATTGTATTGAATGCAATACATTGGATTTATATGTGTAAAGCAGTACATTGTTTTCATGAACATTTATTTTACAGTATAGAGGAAGTACAGAGGAATAGAGGAATATACAGGAATAACCACTAATAACCTTAGACCATTCAGAGTATGAATCATAATTCATTTCTCTCTGGATGTAGTCTTTAAACTACTGACTGAATTTTTTTAAACCAGTTGACCATATCTTGCATATTAACCATCTATGGGGTACTGTGGCAAATGCTTTAGCAAAGTCCATTGGTCCATTGGTCCATTGTTTTCATGAACATTTATTTTACAGTATAATATAATAGTATGAGTAAAATATGTTTATTTAAAAAAAATTTTAAAATATTTTTTTTTATTAATTTATTTAAGGTATTATTTTTTACACGATTATGTGTTTCAAACTTTATTATACTCATACTATTATATTATACTCTAAAATAAAATAATACTGTAAAATAAATTTTCATAAAAAACAATGTACCGCTTTTAGTCGTATAAATCTAGACAGAAATGTACCACTAGGGAGGTTAAGGGGCCTACATGATCTGACCTGATCCTTTTGCTATTAATATATTTTTAAAAATGTGGGGATTTGCCAAACATGCTTTAGCAGTCTGTCTTTCATTTTGAAGTTTTGCACAATTGCATTCCTTTTTACATATTTCCTTTTGTTATATTCTTTAAAAATTTGGAAATTATGAAAGTGATTCTTTTTTTTATATTTTTGGAATACCTTTTTCTTATTCTTTATGGCTTTTTTAACATTAGCCAAATAGTTTTTATTTTTAGCCTCTTAAAATTAATAACCATTGGAATAAATTTTGCGGTGTGGTTGTGTGAAACTGATTTGAAACATTCTCATTTCTGTGATCTTTAAGGACAATATTCCTTCCTAGTCCAAGTCATGAAGAGCTGCCCTTAATAATGGAAAATTTGTTCTCCTAAAAATAAATGTTTTTATCTTTCCTATTTTTGCTTCCTGTTTACAACTTACATTAAATGAAATCATACTGTAATCATATTATAGTCACAGGCCCGAGGAGAGGCCTAAAGCGTGGTCTATGAAGCTCAAGGGGGCCCATAAAGCCCAACACGTCCCATAATTTTTAATATTATTTGAACATTTATTAATTTTTATTGTATTGCAAGAACTTTCCTGTACAGGATCACGAAGTGTTGAGTGAGCACAAAGCAATAGAAGGCCGTGACAATGACAAAATACTTTTAAAGTGACATAGTACGGTGCATTCAAAATTCAACGAACAAAACTTGTGACTATGAACGAATGTTCTCATGTGTTCATTGCTAGTTTCAAATTTATTGCTTGGATTACTCCTCCTTGCTTTTCCACCTGATCCCAAGAGGAAGAAGAAAACGGTACACGAGCCACACTGATTCATTGTGGACTGCAACAAAGACTTTACAGAACAGTGAAGGAGGAAATAATTTCACAGGTAAAGTTCCCTGAAAATGCTGTAATTGTCTACGTTATCGAGAGATTTAAGACTGTAAACCTCCTGACGGTTAGCGGACTTTATTATTACATTTATACCTATACATACTTATCTCAATGTATCAATATAATCTACGATTGTTAGAAATAAATAATAATATACACACATACATGTGTATAGAATTTTGTATAAGGGCCCACACTCCTTTTTTGTACCGGGACCTGGATTTCTCTCTCTTTCTCTGGCCACTGCTACCCAGATTTTCATCTGTATGAATATTTGTCATAAGATTTGCATTGTTAGAGGTTGAGGTCTAGTTGGGGCTTCTATAAAATGTATCATAAAATATCTTTAACATCTTACGCATCAGGAGAACCCACATCAGTTGGCACCTTTACCAGATTAAAACAGGCAAAACCTGTGCTCCCAATAAAGAAGAAGGAGAGGCTGAAGCTGTCTGTGAGTTTGCTTCTTTTTTTAGGCAGAGACTAAATACGAACCTTGCGGGTAAACTATTGCGGTAAACATCATCAGAATCGTATGTGCTTAAAAGTTGGGATTTAACATAAAACCAACCATATGAGTGAGCTGCGAGGCCAATCGCCAGCGTGGAGAAAAACAAAAAACTAATGAAAAAGAAAAGAAAAAAAAATAATGAATACACCAGTGTTTAGAAACCTACATAACTTCAAGACACAGCACTATGTATCACTTTGATGATTAATATTCTATCATCAGAAAAAAGGGAAGATCACAATATGATATTTTGGAAATCTTGTTATTGTTTTCGTTGTTGATGGCTGCTGCTAGACTCATTTAACAAGCTTGTTGCTACACAGATGGTATACGAAAGTTACATACATTTCAGGACTTCCTTCATAATGGAAGGGCAAGCCTTAGATGTAAAGAAATCAGAATGGATCAACATGGGCATCCCTGGATATACACCCACACCGCAAGGGTCTGACACTGAGGGAACCCATGTTTAAAGGTGGGGGCACTTGGCTGCCAAACATGTACAGGTTATATGCGAATACAAAATGGAATGTGGGTTAGAAATCATTGTGGAACGTTTGGGGTCTTTGAACCCCTCAGAAACAGCCTGAAATCTTGCATAACCTTAAAAAATGACATGTGGACATAGCATACCAACAAGAAACACACTTACAGTCACAGGAGTTTGTCTATTGCAGAAATCCTGGATAGGAGCTGTGGTTGGAGCCCGGCATGCAGAAGGAAAGCAGGGGTCCTAATTTTACTGCATAAAAGGTTTTTGAGTCAAATTACCAGTCTTGCCGCGGATACTGAGGTGGGTCCCTGGGTCTTGGCCAGACTCACTTTTGAAATAAAAGAACTTCCCTGAACTGCTGTTGAAATGCTTATGGTCCGAATACAGTCAACAATACCTATTTTACCTCTCTACTACAAATATGTCAAACACACTTGGTGAAAGACGGGTATGTGATGGTGGGAGACTGGAATTCTATTTATGCTCTGGGAGAGGACAGGATACACATGGGACATGAAACATGTAGTAACTTTCCCAAATAACAAAGCCTTAAAATCCTTTTGTTCTACATTGCAGGTACTAGATATCTGGAGACATTTACATCCTCTGCAGCCTGATTTCACACATTCTCATAGGAATGATTTGCTCTCCAGATTTGACATGTTCTATCCATCCTCCGTATTATTGCCCAAGGTGTTGTCGACAGAGATAGTCTATGTTAATATCTGATAATTCCCCTGTAGTTCTGGTGCTGCACAAAAAGAGCGGTGGAAGGATATTCCACTTGGAGATCCCTCATCACGTCTGTTATCTAATGATTCCTTCCAAGCACTTCTTAAAAACTGGTGGCTCAAACATTAACACATAAAGGGATAGAGGGAGGCAGACTTCTTCAAATTTGGAAACAAAGTGGGGAAACTCTTGGCTAACTTTGCGAGGGGCAGGAGGATAGTACACATGGCTCAAAGATGGGGTGTTACATGGCCTATTTCAAGCCCTGCCACCTCTATTTGAACAAAACACAATAATATGAGACATGATTATAGCATGGCGGGACATTCATAAGATGCTGGGGTCTCCAGCCAAAGGATGGGATCGGATCGGCAGGACACCAGAGGATGCCGTCGGGACTAGGTAAGTCTTTATTTACTATTTTTTAGCTACCCTGAGTATTTCAAGCCCTGCCACCTCTATTTGAACAAAACACAATATTACGAGACATGATTATAGCATGGCGGGACATTCATAAGATGCTGGGGGCTCCAGACCAGGTATCTCCTAGAATGCCCATATTCTTTTTCAGGGAAAATAATTTAGTAACTTCTTTTGTGGGAAACAAGAGTAATAAATTCACTGGCCTATGTCTTAGACGCTAATGGTCAACTGCTGCAGTTTGGGGAACTAAGTGCCAAATATGATATAACAGCCCCCATTTCCTACAGTGTTTTCAACTAAAGGGCTTTACACAAGCCACAATAGCCCCTTGACTGACCTTTTGCCCATAATTAGGTATCACACATAACTTAGAAAATGCTGAGAGTCATAAATTGTTGTCATGGGTGTACTCCTTTATTAGGGCACTAACTAAACCAGATTCCCCTTCACTGATTAGATTGATCCGAAAATGGGCCAGCTTAACAGACAGATTACTGGAGGACACATGGCCTCTGATACAGGCAGAGAATGTTAAAAGTGGTAACCAGTGAGAGTGGGAGAGAGATTCAGCTTAAAATGATACACAGAGCTTAAAGAGACTTTAATATGGCTCCAAGCTCAGAGTGGCAAGACAGGATGATGGTCTGAAATGAAGCAGGGAGAAGCCTAACTTATTCCATCTGCCATGGTCCTGCCTGGTTATTCGGACTTCTGGCAAGCAGCATTGCACAACATGTCACACTGGAGAGGTAGGAGTCAATGCTCAAGAGTAGAACTCTTTCTGCTTACTACATGCCAGGGCACTGAATCAGTCTTCACAGACGAACATGCTGACTAGATGCGACATTTTATGTTTGTTGGCTGTCAACATTTTTTGGCAGTTGATTTACAGTCACCCAGCAGTCAAATGTCTCAAAAATGCAACTCCCAAAAATACAATAAATAAAACACAACTCCTGTGTTTTTTAACTTTTATTCTGAGCCACTTGTTTTTCAGGTTAGTAAGCAGGTTACATATATAATTTAAATTAGGTTTATAAGCAGCACTAACTGTAACTGGAGTGGGATGTGGGAGAATTATTACGAACCCAGTTTGGCAACAGCAAACTCCCCAAACAGCCCTCCCAGCCAATGCATCCAGCTAGTGCACCCACTGCCACTTTACATTCCAGGCCAGAAAGGCAGTAGGGTGACAGATCTTAATCCTACTTCTTGATATAGATTGAATTTTTTTTGACACGTGTGAAAACAATCAAATGTGGCTATGGTTCTGATTTATTCAGAAAAGATGGTGGCATTTATACAAAGTAAAGTAGGTGGTTTAGAAAAGTATTTAAAGGTTGAAGTGATAAGCGACCCTTCAGGAATCCTGAGTAATTGATGTCCCTAAACAATTTATGACCCTGATATCCTAGAAATCTATTCACACACACACACCCTCCACCAGGTGATCATTTGCTTTTTTCTAAATTAACACTTCAGACAAAGAAGAGAAACTCAACCAGTTGTACAGGATGTTCACTCTTCACAATGCAGTCAGATTTCTTTATATATTTCTCACGGATGGTTCTGCTACAAAATGGAGGCTAAAAACAAGATGGAGTCTATGATATGATGACATTTTTTGATTCCTTGTTACCCGTGTTTCCCCGATGATAAGGCAGGGCCATCAAATAAGACAGCCCCCCCTTACCAGAATCGGGTGGTACGGTGGGTGACTCCGTGTGTGGTTCCTCCGTGTGTGCCGCGCCTCTTCATGAAGAGGAAGTGACAGGACTGAAGTGACTCCGCCCACGCAAACACACGTGACTCCGCCCATGTGTACTGTAGTCTTCTTCATGGGTAAATAAGGCATCCCCCTGAAAATAAGCCCTAGAGCATATTTTGGCCTTCCAAAAAAAATAAGACAGTGTCTTATCATCGGGGAAACAGGGTATAAAAATCATGAAGTCCACATCACTTCCCACTTATTCTCCATTCTTGAGCTGTAAATCTGAATTTAAAGTAAGATACAGTTCTTCTGTAGGGCCGTATTTCCCACAAGGCCACCTAGGCCATGGCCTAGGGCGTCGTGACAACTAGGGGGCCAGCATTTCAACCTCTCTATGTTGAACTTGAACCTGCTGGCCGATAAGATCTACAGTAACAAGATGTACAAAGTAAAAGTAAATATAATGAGACCCAAACTGTGTAGAAATCTGTACAGGGTGACATTTGTTTTCACACTTCTCTTACCATTCCATTCTCCCTCTCTTTTCCCCCTCTCTCTCCCTCTCTGTTCTCTCACTAACCCCTCTCTCTCCCCACCCCCTCCCTCTTGTCTCTCCCGCTTCACTCTGTCCCTCCGTTTCTCTATCCTCCCCTCTTTCTTTCTCTCTCTCTCTTTCTCCTCTCACTGTCCACCTCTGTATTTCCTCTTTCTCACCCTCCCTCCCTCCCCTCTTATAAAGGTTAAACAATTAAGTTGGGAAAGTATGGAACTAAAGTAGGGAGAACCAGGCTATTTGCACATAGATGTAAACCGTTAGATCATTGTATGGAAAAGACCTTGACATATTTTCTACTGTTGTTTTGACAGTAGACATCTGACATCTTGAAGTTAGTGGTCTATTTTGCTACACACAACTGCTGTAGCACAACTTCACTCAGGTTTTTCAGTCTGAAAACCTGAACCTTTGTTGTCACGGTACTACTGGAATCAAATGTGAACTTTAATGTCATTCTGATAAAATACTGACTCTTTCAGATTCTTTTCTAGATTTCTTGCAGTACAAGAAAGGCTTTCTAGTTACCTCAGTAAGATTGGGTCTACTGTGTGTATGTGATTGGTGTTTAACTGTATTTAGCTTTTTTTTTTTTACAGGTTATCCCACTATGAAAGGATGATTCCTACAGCTGTGCTAACGTCGCGTCCTGACAGTGTGGGATCCCCAAGCACTTGAGAGCAAATGAGGACAAGTGTCCCTATTCACTTCTAATGCTGATTGACTGAGAAAAGGTAAACCCTGATGATGTTTGAGATGTTATTAGGGTTTACATTTTCTCAGCCAATCAAGCGAGAGGTCATATGAGGACACTTTTACAGAGTCCCCAGCAGAGCATTGGCACGTGTTCTGCAGAACACTTGCCAAAGCCCCGCCAGGTCTGCCAGGAGCTGTGTCCCCAAACGATCTCACCATTTATTGAAAAGGTCCTTTGGGGGCAGCCTGTATGCTCTCAGAATCTCTAGCGAAGCTTTGGCACATGTTCTGCAACCAAGTGCATGCTAAACACATGTCTATGCTTTGCTGGGGATTTTGGGAGCAATGGCTTCATACAACTTCTCCTTTGATTAGCACCTGTACTCATTCCCTAGTGTAAGGCAGCAGAGATCTGGGAGTCCCTTTATTAAAGGGGGTTTACAGATTTCAAAGTCCTGATAAAATATTTATTTTTTTCAATGCAAGCTTTCATAATAAAGTGTTAAAACCTATAAATATAAAAGTGTTAAAACCTATAAATGTGTGAAAACAAGTAAAAAATCCTAAAAATGACATCAATAGAGGTTTTTATTGTCTTTTTTTAAATTTATGGTGGATGCAATGGTGGCGTTTTTGCACATTTTTGCATGTTTTTAATTTTTAAAATGCTGAAAGGAGTGTTTTCTTAAACGCTCAAAAGTGTGCCTCAAGGAAACGCCCTGGTGATGACAAGCCAATTGGAATGCATGGGAATTTCAAACATGGGCATTGAAACACTCTGGGGAAACAGACCGTGTAAACTAAGCCCCATAGCACAATATCTGGGGTTTGTGAGAGACAATTATGTTTAACGTTGTTTAACGTCCATAGTTGGAAAGTTCTTAGAGAGTTTGATAAAGAACCACATAGAGGAGTTTCTGCTAGAAAATAATAATATAAGTGATAAGTTGTCAAACAAATTTACTCTCTTGAGGAAGATGAGGAAGTAAGTAAACAGGTAGACAGTGGAGTAGCAGTTGATATTGTGTACTTAGACTTTGCTAAAGCATTTGACACAGTACCCCACAGACGGTTATTATGCAAGTTAGGGTCGATAGGTTTAGAAAAGTCAATCTGTAAATCAATATAAAACTGGCTTAAAGACCACATCCAGAGAGTTGTAATTAATGATTCATACTCTGAATGGTCTAAGGGTATTAGTGGCGTACCCCAGTGTTCATTGTTGGGACCTTTACTGCTTAACATCTTTTTAAATTATATAGAGTTTGGGATTAAAAGTACCGTTTCTGTGTTTGCAGATGACACCAAACTATGTAATGGAATTAAGTCCATACAGGATGTCTATTATCTACAAGCAGACTTGGATGTACTGTTTGATTGGGCAGCCAAGTGGCAAATGATAATAAATACAGATAAATGTAAAGTTATGCACTTGGGGGCTAACAACATGCATGCTTCATACTGTCTAGGGGGAATACATTTGGTGGAGTCAGAAATGGAAAAGGATCGGGGGGTTCTGGTAGATCATAGACCTATTAACAGCATGCAATGCCAAGCTGCAATTTCTAAAGCTAGTAAAGTACTTTCTTGTATTAAAAGAGGAATAGACTGCAGAGATGGAGCCATAATCCTACCCTGTACAAAGCACTGGTCAGACCAGATCTGGAATATGAAGTCCAGTTTTGGGCACCAGTTCACAAAAAGGACATTGTTGAATTGGAGGGAGTGCAGAGAAGGGCAACTAAATTAATAAAAGGAATGGAGGAGCTCTGCTATGAGGAGAGATTAGCTGAACTGAATCTATTCTCCCTTGAGAAGGGACGTTTAATAGGGGGGATATGATCACCCCGTATAAATATATAAATGGTCCATATAGAGAACTCTCTTCCCCATTATTCACTTTGAGATCATTACAAAGAACAAGAGGGCACTCTTTGTGTCTGGAGGAAAAGAAGTCTGTGAAAATGTGGAATCGACTCCCCCAGGAAGTAGTTTCAGCAACTACTATAGATTGCTTTAAGAAAAAGCTGGATGTTTTCTAGAAGCACAGAAAATAACTGGGTATTAAGGCTTTAAAGTAAAAATAACAGTGACTGTTGATCTAGGGAACATCCGATTGCCTCATGGAATCAGGAAGGAATTTTTTTCCCCTGTTGAAGCAAATTGGACCAGGGTTTTTTTGCCTTCCTCTGGACCAACTACGTCTTATAGGGTTTTATATCTGGGATATGTTTATTTCTCTAGAGGTTGAACTTGAATGACTTATGTCTTTTTTCAACCTAACCCACTATGTAACTATGTTACAATTACTACTGCTTACAGCTGTATGCTAAATTAAAATATCTCTTCTGTAATGCTTTTCCCAAAATATTTTATTTTATATATTTTTTTGAATTTCATGAAATACAAAACTTTACCAAATTTAATGTTATTCTAGTTGGGTTTTTATTTAGAAACAAGCTGTTAATTACCCAATTAGTGCGGAGGTATGATATAGTAAATGCTTTAGCTTCTTAGCAAATTTAGGCAAGTATATGTTTTTAAATTATTGCAGATATGTATCTATTTTAGGGTTAATATAAGGAAACTAAAGAAGTTACCTTAGTGTATATATATAAATATATATATATATATATTTATATATATATATCCAAGCCCCCCTGCAACCATGCATTGTATAACCAAACTTAAGATCATACAGCCATAAATTACACTGTTTTCCATAATAATAGTTTGGGTGATCTAACCCAAACAGGTGCAATCTCACAGGTAGGAAAATATACTTTTGGGGGCAGCCAGGGGGCAGCTCTCGGTTCGATGGCATCCACTGTAAGGCCCTGGTCCAGTAACAGTATTTTTTAAAGTGGGACTTTAGTTCCACTTTAAGTTTATAGTGCTCCTCAGTATGTGTGACCTGTGTGTAACATATTCTACAAGGTAACCATAGGCATGCTTGCTAAAAGAAGCCAAGTCTAGGGCAAAGAGGACAGCAATCTATAAAATTCACTTGTAATGTTTGACTTACACAAACACACATAGATAAACAGCCAACACCAGTCTACACTGGCTGCAGGATGATGCCATCTCCATGCATCTATTTAAAACAAGCTACAGCCAACCAGGTAGAGGTACAGCATGACAACACACATAAAGGAACAAAGACAAATACAAACTAAGGACAAAACTTAAATGTACTCGATATTTTGCAGGGAGTAGAGCAAACGGAGAGATATGACATATTCAGGCTATAACACTGACTAATTATAACAGGGATTTAGGTAGGAAGCTTCATCAAGAAGAAAGGAGGGAGCATAAATAGTAGAAAAAGTCCTAGGGTATGCAGAAACGTGCAGGGGTGAAACAATGGCAAGTAGCTAATAATATTCATCATATGGTAACAACTATAAATCAGAGAACTCATAATAAAACAATTTACAAAGATGAATCCAAAAAAATGTACAAAATTATCTTTAAATGAATCTTACTACTTGTTTACTCCAATACCAATACCACAGAACAAACAATAAAATACAGGTAGTCCCTGAGTTACATATGAGATAGGGACTGGGTTTGTTCCTAAGTTCAATTTGTATGTAAGTCGGAACAGGTACATTTTTTTAATAAATGCAATTAGGACAGATGTTTGTCTCATCATATTATTAGGCAGCATGGTGTCAGTTACTGTAAAAATCCTCACTTAGTTAATCACAAACAAAGCAAAAAAAAAAAGAAAACTTTATAGAGCTTAGACATTCAATAACTTCTGGAGCAAGCTGTGCTTGCTTTGATATGCAAAATGAAACAACTGCAGAGTTTGTGTTGGTCATTAAACAGTTAGATGTTGCAGAAGGGCTTAGTCATTAACATCACCCACAACCTCAGCTATGTTTAGCAAAAGATTTCTCTGCAAGTCATGAAAAACGCCCCCCACCCCCATCAAGCCTCTATCCTGCACACGAGTGAGTTCATATCTAGGAGTTGTCCATATGTCAGATGTCCATAGATCAGGGACTACCTGTGCCAACAAAAAACTACACCAACAACATGTACAATTTCACCTGTTCTCATTCAATGGTAGTGTCCTGAGTCTGTAAAATTCATAAAAAGTTCACTGACTTTCATGCCCACACATGGAAAACAAATGTAACAAGATACAAGTACATGTGGGAAAAATACAAAACAACAAAAATGTGATGGTTTCAAAAACCCCATAGGAGCACCACATCCCAACCTATGTCTATAATATGTTATGTCTAACTTTATTTAAACAATAAAAGATATATTTAATATTGGTCCAATACCCTAAAAAGAATATACCATCCAATTTCACAAAACACACAAACCAAAATTATCAGTTGGATGCATTAAAACATCCCCACCCCCCCCCCCAAAAAAATATAAATTATTATAAAAAATAAATTAATTAATTATAAAATGACTCAGAATCATTAAAACCATATCCCAACATTCATATTTGTAACTCTCTGGGTTTTCTGTTTTGAGGATACACTCCTCTTCCTCAGGAGATAAAAAAAGTCAAATATTTAAAATCAAAATATAATATATAACAATCTCAGATATACAATAATTCCTAAACAAATCAATTCCTTCAAATTTAAAAAACATACATTTTGTCACACTTACCTCTTCCTCACTAAAGCGCAGACATCTCTCTCCTGTGCATGTGGGCAGTTCTGACTCTGGGCGTGCCTCTGCTCCCAAACTTTATTAGTTTTGCTAATCAGGAAATAGCCTCTTATCATCCCTGGCTATTTAGCTAGTTCAGACACTGCACTCAGTTTTGTGCAACGCGTCTCCACTAGTGCTGAGCCCCTAGTTTGTTGAGCTAGTTCCAGTTCACCTATTGTCTAATTCAGTGTTTCCTCTCTGTTAGGTCCATACGTCCATAAGTACCTTTCTGTTAAGTCCATACAGTGTTAGCTAGAATTTTGCTGTTACAGGTCACCGCCTGGAACTAGAGAGATTTAAATAGTTCCAGGACCTGCTCTTTAATCTCCCCCAAGCTGCACACAGTGTGCTGTGGATGCAGATATTGACAGAATGAGTATGATTTAGTGCTGAGTATTTGCTAAAGAAATGTTCTGAAGGTGGAGTGATAACAATTGCTGCATTTATTACTTACCGGTCTGTAATTACTTTCCTTCCTTTTTGAAGGTAGGAACCACATTGGCCTTATGCCAATCCATTGGTACCATGCCAGTGAATAAAGTTTAACTGAGATTAACTGAGCTCAGCTTTTTGAGGAGACGTGGATGTCACCTATTAGGTCCTGGTACTATGTCAACCCTAATTTTAACACAATCTTTACCCAACTGTTTCTCATGCCAATTTTGAGCCATTGTGGCTCACTAAGGCAGTGACATTGCTATTAGAAAATTGGACCTGAGCTCTGCCAGTTTCCTATGTGTATGAAAAGCATAAAATATATGTTTAGTATATCAGACTTTTCTTTATCCCCAGTTACCAATCCAGAGACATCCTTTAAGGGGCCTACATGCTCAGACCCGATCTTTTTGCTAATAATATATTTTAAATAATTTTTGGGGTTTACCTTACTTTTTTTGCAATCTGTCTTTCATTTTAAAGTTTGGCACATTTTATTTTCTTTTACATGTTTTGTTATATTCTTTATAGTTTACAAATGATGAAGGTGATCCTTCATTTTTCTAACATACAAAACACCACCACAGGCATCATCAATCAAATCAGAACCTTTCAGAAAGGCAAAAAAACGCCCTACTCTAACTCCTCTACCCATAAACACACCCAACCCCAACTGTCACAATCTGGGAACGGGCTCAAAGGCCAAAAGCTGTAGCAATGAGCGAGTCTGCAATGATAAACATGTTGGGTCCAGTACACAGGTGGATGTAGCAAAGCAGGAGTGAGACAAGAGCGTAGTCAGGAAGCAAGCCAAAGTCAGTATCCAAGGAAATCAGGTTAAATGCAGCAAGCAATAAGAGTAGTCAGTAATTCCGTAGCCGAAGGTCAATATACAAGCAAGTGGCAGGAAAGGTAGGTAGTACTAGTGGTAGTGGTGGTAGTAAGGCGAGACACTGGCAGGAGCACAATATTCTGGCAAACAAAAAATTCATGGCAGGGCTTAAAAAGGAAGGGGGTAGAAATACTGCCAGAAACAGAAACAGCCCTAAGTTTGGATCCCAATCCTGACAGTACCTCCCTCCATCCAGGATGGCCTCTGGATGTCTTAGGTCCTGGCTTGAGAGGAAATCCTAAAAATTCTCTTGTTAATCTAGGAGCATGACTATTTTCTACTGATTCCCAATCACTTTCTTCAGGACCATATCCTTCCCATTGTGCTAAGTATTGCAATTTGTTCCTAAATATATACTGAAGTCAAGAATTTTCTCAACAACAAATTCTTCTTCACCTTGTACATGAACAGGTGGCAGAGGTAGAATATATCTCCCAGAAAAAGTGTTTTCATGAAATGGTTTGAGTAGAGAAATATGGAAAACAGGGTTAATTTTCTAATTGTCAGGAAGTTTTAAATGATAGGTGACTGGATTGATCTGATCTGCTATTTGAAGTGGTCCCAGAAACTTGTGGCCCAGCTTGGAACATGGAACACGTGTTTTTAGATTATTGGTAGATAGCCATACCTTGTCACCAATAAAAAAAAGTAGGGAGATCTTTGTGATGTCTGTCAGCAGACTATTTTTTGGGCGGATATTCGCCAGTCCTCAATAATCAGCTCATAGACAGCATCACAGGTTGCCGGGTCAGTTGAGGTTGGGGGGTGCCCACTGCGGGCTCTTCTTCAATGGCGAAATGGTCAATGCTTGAAATGAGATATCCAGGTTTTGACAGTGCTGTAAAAAGGACACGTCTCCTCCAGTGTTTGTGACATCCCGGTGTGAATGTCCTTTGCTGACTTTCCCTGGAGAAACAAAAACGTCATGACGGCCTGTAACTCCATTGAGGTGAAACTTGCTTGTGCCTCTGCCATCACAGCTAGGGATGAGCGATTTGTAAGTTCGATCTCATGGCAAATCAGGCCTTTCTCACTTACCGAACATTTATGCGAGAACGGCCTTCTGATTCACCATGAGGTTGTGTTCTCACTGAACGAATGAGGGAAAAAGCAGGGTGTGGTAACACCCACTATTTCCGTCGAGATTCGCGGCTGGGAGCGAATCATTTGCTCTCAGGATGAACAGCAAGACCCAGCAGCCCAATCAGGGGAGATCTGAGGACAGGCATATATAGAGGGAAGGAGGGAGGGGTTAGTAACTCCATCTTGTGTTCTGTGTGAAGGATAGAAGCAGGGAGAGATGTGGAATGAGACGAGGACAGCTCCATTCACTAAATTGTACACTTCTGGGTGGCATTGATGATGCACTACACCCAGCTCTAGATGCCAGTTACCAATGCGGTTCTCGCTCCTTCTCAGGGCCCACTGCCTCTTCCTCCTGCTGTTGCTGCTGCCCCCTGTCAGTACTCATTTCACTAAAATTGTACACTTCTGGGTTGCATTGATAATGCACTACACCCAGCTCTATATGGCAGTTACTAATGCGGTCCACGCTCCATCTCAAGGCCCACCGCCTCCTCCTGCTGCTGCTGCCGCCTGTCAGTGCTCCATTAACTAAAATTGTACACTTCTGGGTGGCATTGATGATGCCATACACCCAGCTCTAGATGCCAGTTACCAAAGCAGTACCCGTTCCTTCTCAGGACCCACTGCCTCCTCCTCCTGCTGTTGCTGCTGCCGCCTGTCAGTACTCTGTTCACTAAAATTGTACACTTCTAGGTGGCAGTGATGATGCACTACACCCAGCTCTAGATGCCAGTTACCAATGAAGTCCACGGTCCATCTCAGGGACCATTGCCTCCTCCTGCTGGTGCTACCACCTGTCAGTGCTCCATTCATTAAAATTGTACACTTCTGGGTGGCATTGATGATGCACTCCCTGCTCCTTTTCAGGGCCCACTGCCTCCTCCTCCTGCTGTTGCTGCTGACGCCTGTCAGTACTCCATTAACTAAAATTGTATTACACACTTCTGGGTGGGTGGCATTGATGATGCACTACAACCAGCTCTAGATGCCAGTTACCAAAGCGGTCCACACTCCGTCTCAGGGCCCACCGCCTCCTCCTTCTCCTCTTGCTGCTGCCGCCTGTCAGTGCTCCATTTCCTAAAATTGTACACTTCTGGGTGGCATTGATGATGAAATACACCCAGCTCTAGATACCAGATACCAATGCAGTCCCCGCTTCGTCTCAGGACCCACGGCCTCCTCCTCCTGCTGTTGCTGCTGTCGCCTGTCAGTACTCCATTCACTAAAATTGTATTACACACTTCTGGGTGGGTGGCATTGTCCATGCACTACACCCAGCTCCAGTTTCCAATACGATCTCCGCCCCGTCTAAGGGCCCACCGTCTCCTCCTCCTGCTGTTGCTGCCGCCTGTCAGTATTCCATTCACTAAAATTGTACACTTCTGGGTGGCAGTGACGATGCACTACACCCAGTTCTCCACGACACTTACCAATGCAGTTTCCTGGCAATAGCTGACCAGAGACCACACACTGCTACTGCTCTCGCTGACCCACGTCTCTGGTTCTCCATCGTTTTGCCTAATGTCACCGCGCTACTTGTCCACAACTTTATGGGTGGCATTCCTTACACATTTTACCCAGGTCATGATGCCAGCTAGCAATTATTATTATTATTATTATTATTAATAAACAGGATTTATATAGTGTAAACAAATTATGCAGCTATATAAATTAAATAGGGGAGCGTACAATAAATAGCAATGCATTCTTCCGCTGTTTTGACAGCAGGGACCGTTGCTAGTCGGTTGAGTTCACCCTTTCTCAATGTCCTAAAATTTATGCTGCCTTCCGTATGCTGTTCATCACGAAAAGATCTTATTTGCCTGCTGTCACTTTGGCTGCCATTTTCTGGAAAACAACAACTTTATGGGTGGCATTCCTAACACGTCATCGAGGTCATGATGCCAGCTAACAATATTATTATTATTAAGCAGGATTTATATAGCATAAACCAATTATTCAGCTGTATAAATTTATTAGGGGTGCGTACTTTAAATAGCAATGCATTCAGCTGTTGTTTTGACAGCAGAGACTGTTGCTAGTGGGTTGAGTTCACCCTTTCTCAATGTCCTAATGTTTATGCTGCCTTTTGGACGCTGTCCATCACACAGTCCTATTTGCCTGCTGTCATTTTGCCTGCCATTTTTGGGAAAACCACAAGGTCTTTTGGAACTTTTGTATTTGTCCCTTGTTGCCACTGTTCTCCTACACATACCTAGCAAATTTGGTGGTTCTAACATGTTTAGGGGATTTGCTATTAATGTTTAAAGTTGGCCTATTGACTTTAATGAGATTCGCGAAATTGGTTCGCCGAAAACGAAAGTTCGAGGAAATTTCAGACCAATCGAAAGTTTGAGGAAATTTTCGCGAGACTGTCAGAGGCCTTCCCGCTCATCCCTAATCACAGATTCTCACTAAAAGAAAAAACAGTTTTAAGAATTGCAAAGACCTGATATTTGCAGAGTTACATACTAAGATATTAGGCTGTCATATCCCCCCACACTCATTATTCTTTTTCATCTGGAAGGGGGCAAAGCCAGGAACTTCCCAGCACCACCTCGTAAATGAGAAATATATGCACATGGGTGGAGCTGCATCTTATCCCCTACTCTTTGTGAAAGGATAGCTCCAATGGCAGCATCTGAAGCATCCACTTCTACAATGAAAGAGAATTCAGGATTAGGATGAACCAATATAGGTGTACAAGGTAAAGTGAAAAGGGCTTCCCCTTCTTTGTAAATTGAGTAACTGAGCTATATCTTTGGAGAAATCCCTTACAAATTTTCAGTAAAAGTTGGCAAATCCAACAAATCCTTCAATGTCCTTAACATTTCTTAGAGCAGGCCTCTCCACAACTGCTTTGACCTTATTAGGGTCCATGGCTCAACCGTTCTTGAGAAACGATGCAAACATGATTGTGATGCGCCTCTAAATTATCTGAAAACATAAGTATGTCATCTAGGTAGGCTACCACAAATTGATCCAAAAGGTCTCGCAATTATGAAATGTTGGAAGGTGGTAGGAGCATTACACAGGCCAAATGGCATAGCCAATGATTTAACCGAATTTAATGGTCAACCATCAACAGTCTCTATATCAAAAGGTGAAGCATTACTTATTATCTGGATATTATTGAGCAAATATTCTTTATTAACCACCTTGCAGTTAAGCCCGACCTTCGCTCGGGCAAAAAAAAACTGCAAGGATGGTTAAGCCCGAGATTTTGTACATCCATACTTACCTGGTCCCCCTGTGCTCATCCAGCGTCGTCCTCCATCGATCATCGTCCGCCGATCTCTCCAGCTTCGGGTGCCTTCGTCGGGTGACAGCGGGACCGGTAAGAAGCCGGCCGGCATCTTACCTGGACCCGCTCATCGTCCCACGTCGTCCTCGCTCCAGCGCCGGATGATCTCTGCAGGGAGAAGCCGTCCGGCGGAGAAAAAAAAAACCGGACGGCTCCTCCCTGCGTGCGTGATGACGTCGGCGCGTGTGCGGGAAATTCAAACTGAAACTCATTCATTCATTTTGTATTGGATTCAATACAAACTCCTGTATTGAATCCAATACAAAATGATTCAAATAAATACAAAGTATATAATTGGTAAATTCAAACTGTCATTTTGTATTGGATTGGATACAAACTCCCGTATCCAATCCAATACAAAAAAAAAAAAAAAAAAAAAAAAGTAAATAACTTGGAAATTCAAATTTATATTTTGTATTTGATTGGATACAAACTTGCGTATCCAATCCAATACAAAATAATTCAAATAATTACAAAGTATATACCTGGTAAATTCAAACTGTCATTTTGTATTGGATTGGATACAAACTTGCGTATCCAATCCAATACAAAAAATAAAAAAAGAATAAAAGTAAATAACTTGGAAATTCAAATTTATATTTTGTATTTGATTGGATACAAACTTGCGTATCCAATCCAATACAAAAAATAAAAAAAGAATAAAAGTAAATAACTTGGAAATTCAAATTTATATTTTGTATTTGATTGGATACAAACTTGCGTATCCAATCCAATACAAAATAATTCAAATAATTACAAAGTATATACCTGGTAAATTCAAACTGTCATTTTGTATTGGATTGGATACAAACTCCAGCATCCAATCCAATACAAGAAAATAAAAAAAAATAAAATAAAAGTAAATAACTTGGAAATTCAAATTCTTATTTTGTATTGGATTGGATACAAACTCCCATATCCAATCAAATACAAAATAATTCAAAACAAACTCCAATAAATACAGAATCAAAGTTTTAAAAATTGCCACACTAGGGAGGTGTTTTAGAATAATATAGTACTTTACAATATACAGAGTTACTGCTTTTTCAGTATTTATGATTTGTTTACATTGCTGATTTTTGTGTTTTTCCTTTAATTTTATTAAAAGTAATTTTTTTTTTTACATGATTGTGTGTTTCAAACATTTTTTATATTCATATTATCTACTAGAACCCTTGTTCGGACATATTTCTGTAAGTTACAGGTCTACAATTTAAAAAAAAAATTCATGAAAAACAGTGGATCACTTTTGGTACAGAAATCTAGACCTCAGTGTAACGCTCAGGAGGTTAATAATATTAGGTAAATATTATTAATAGTATCTGAGCAAATTCTATGTCCATGAAGTTTCCCCCAGCTCCAGAATCCAGCATAGAAGGGCAAGGAATCTCACGACTCTCAAGAATGAGTTTGATAGGAACATCAAAATGAGGCATTTGAGAACAGATTTTATTTTCCTTCCAAAATAAAGGGTGAGATAGACTGATCAATAGAGCCTATTTATTAAGTCACATTCACACCAATAGCAGCAATGGTTTTCTTTAATGAATTTTGACAATTAGCAAAATGTCACTTCGATCCCAAGGATTCCGATACCACTGCTGAGCCAGAGTATATCGTTCCTTGCATTAGCACATGACTCTAAACTTTCTGGTCACCTGGGAATTCTCAGATGTCATAGCCTTTACTTAGACCAAGTCATCTACCCTTGCCCGAGTGGGACCCCTTTCTCATCTGCCCTTTCCCAAGGAGCCTTGGTGTCATCTGTCGATAGATTTTATTACGAATCTTCCACCTTCTGATGGCATTTGGGTGGTTGTGGATCGCTTTTCCAAAATTTCCCATTTTGTATCCCTTCCTGCTTTACCATCAGCAGCTGTGTTGGTGCCAATTTGCATTCGTCCTCATATTTCCAGACATATTTTATCTGATCGTGGGGTTCAATTTACTCCCTTTTGGAAAGGTTTTTGCAAATCCCTGGACATCTCTGCAAAGTTCTCCTCAGCCTATCACCCGCAAACTAATGGGCAGGCAGAAAGAGGTAATCAGGCATAGGAGTAATATCTTTGAGACCTTGAATCTGCCCACCATGACGACTGGGTAGCCATGCTACCATGGGCAGAGTTCGCCCACAAAAACCATGTCAGCACCAGCACCAAAGGATCTCCATTCTTCATTGTCAATGGAAAACATTCTTGCCTCGCATCTCCTATACCCTGATCTGCTGAAGTACCTGCAGTCAGGGCCCTGCAGAGAGACTTTGGTATTCAAGCTCTAAGCATCTGAAACACGCAGCTCTCCGACACAAGTAGTTTGCAGATCGGCAATGCAGTAAAGTACCTCTTTTCCAACCTAGGGATAAAGTCTGGTTCTCCATGAAGAGCATCCATTGCAAAGTCTCTTCTCTGAAATTTGCTCCTTGTTTCATTGGACCTTATGTCATTTCAGCTATGGTTAGTCCCATTTGTTATCTCAAGTTACCCAACTCTTTCCATGTATCTCTGCTAATACCATTAGTCCTGAATCACTTTTCTCGTCCCTCACCTCTGGATACTCCTGCTCTCAATTTTTCTCAGGCGTATAAAGCCCATTAAATTCTAGATTCCAAAATTTCTCACAAGAAGGTAATGTACCTGATTGACCGGAAAGTTGTTGAGAAGGGGTGTTAAAATAGCTCAACAGCATTCATGCCTCTTCTTCATATGCTAAATGGACACTAGATGGCACTGTTCCTTTCATTAATGTGTATGTTATATGCTGCTGTAAAACTGCACTCCTGTTCCTTCCACCATGTTGTGATGTTATTGCTGTTTTTCTTTTTATTGTTTCACACATTGTGCATGTATGGAATGTATCCCTGAGTGATCCAAAAGTAAAGGATTTTTTACTATCTGCCGAGCTGCAGATTCCTGTGTGATCTTCATTAGACCACGTTGTCTAACACTAAGAAGATATTTGAAAGTAGATGGGCATCCGACCTCGGGACAGACTCGCCCAGTTTTGGAAAATAATGATCTTAAATTACTTAGTAGGTTAGTCTGCACGACCAAGTAAATTAGATAATAAATTCTTATCCAGAATCTTTGGAAATGTAAAAGTATGCAATATTGTACCCATTTGACAGCAACCTCTATAGCAGAGAAGGTAGATTGCATCATTACAATATAGATAACCTCTATAAGGGAGATGTTAAGGGAGATTGAAGAAGAGAAGCTCTTAAAGTTTTCCAGGACTTCCTATTCTACTACAAGATCAGCTTCCCATTGAGTAATTTTTTTTTTTGGGGAATTAAACAAGGCTAGATTTCCCGCTAAAATTCTCCCTTTTGTCTTAGGAAATAGAGCTAACAGACTTTTCAAATGCTGTATTTTATAACAGGGTAGTTAACTCTTTTTATTTTTGATTTTTTTTTTTAATTGATTTTATTTGCAAGTATCTAAACATTTCAGATGTTGATAGAGATCACTTTTTCTGTAAAGCTAGAACATTTACAATCATTTCACTATTCAAGAAGTTGCCTATACGAAAAAAATCTTTGTTCGGCCAACAATTATTGTCTTCTTGTTTTGGCCCTTCAGGTTCTGCATTACTTGCTTTGCTGTGGTGAGGATGATTACGGGGCATCTCTACCTCCGCTTTTATGTATCTTTCCTCCCACTGGCACCCAGTTTCCCTCACTCTCCCTTCTGCTTTTTGGTACTATTCTCATATGATGCTCAGAGAATCTGGGACTACTTCTAATTTTTTTTTATAAAAAGATAACATGGAATGTTAAGGGATTTTGTACACCCCAGAAATGTTTTCAAGATCTTCGACATCTGAGAAAACTACAAGCTGACATGGCACTCTTTTAGTAGATGCACAATAAAGAGGCTAAAATGCTTAGATTACTCAAATCCTGGGTTTAGTGACTGGAGCTCCAGCAGTTGGCCATAACACTGATGCCACATCCTAGATACAAAATATTATACCAAAGTAACAAAAAGCAAAATAAAAGGACTTTCAAGGCATTAATATCAACTTTTTTAAGATTCAATATGTTTCATGTGCCATTTTTACTGCTTCCAAAGGTCTGTTCATCTCTATAGAACAGATAGCTGTTTCAGTGGCTGAGGTGTCAATTGGTTGACTTACTTGCTATTTCTTTGGATGACTCCCTTGTGGTACCCCTGAAATCTTGGAGGTATGAGTACTCTTCTTAAAATACCAAAATGCAGAGGACTCCATTTGTTTTTTAGAAGACCGCAAAGGCTGTGCTTCGGGGCGGAATCCTTGCCAAGAATAGAGATACTTGTGATAAAGTGTGTGTAGCCTACAATAATTATAAGAAACCTTTGTCAGATGCTCTTAGATCAGAGTGGTTAAAGTCCAAACAGCTCTGTGGTCCTTAGCCATTGCAATATGACCAATATAATACAGATTGTCGCAAAGTTAAATTTTTGCAGATTTGGAAACACATTGGGTAAACTCCCGGCGGCTTTGTCCAAGAGTGGACATACAGTGCATCATGTCACCTATCTCAGAGATGAAGTGGGCATTGTTAAAACTGGCCATCTTTTGGGCTGGCCAATCAACATTCCCTATATCCATTTAAAGATTTATTATAGATTCAGCCTGGCAGTAACCAACAATCACCAACTGTTCCAGAGTCCATGAAGGCCTCAAGTGTGGAGTTGTTGTGGGGAAGCTGGATAACTATGGAGGGAGGCTGAGTGGAGGGGAGAGAAAAGTGACCAAGCATGCCCCCCTCAAAACATGCTAGGCGCTAAAGTTTCCCGCCCTCTGTGGGCAAAACTTAACAAAGCGTCCTTTCTGTCTGCAGCGAAGGCAGAGTTCTAAAGATAGACGCCAGGACCTTTCCTCTGAAAGGCGCGAGGTGATGTAAGCTGCTTCATCAAAAAACCCTCCTAGTGAGGCTCAGGAAGGCTTCAATATTACTGGTAACTGTATCCTTCCTTTTCCAGATTGGGGACAATCAACAGGTGTAGAGGAAATTCTTTGCAGAGCTAGGGGGCTCGGCACTAGTGGAGACCCTTTGTACGAACACAGAGTGCTTTGTCTGGGCCAGCTAAAAAGCCAAGGGTGGTTAGAGGCCTTTTCCTAATTGGCCAGCGGGAGGGGCGACACTGATTAAATCGGGAAGAGAACCCAGAGTCCTCCTTTGACTTGGACAATGAATTATCCACAACCCAGTCCACCAAATAAAGGCTATATTTTCTTTTAAAAGGGAGTTTGGGACATCTATTTTATTTGCCCAAATTCTCCCAAACCATGAAGGAGGTGCTGCCCACCTATCAAGGTCTGTGTAAATGCAATGGAACACAAGTGAATAATTAGATGAATAAAGGGGTGAGCTGAATGGCCAGTTGGCTTAGAGAGGTAAATATGACAGATTTCAGCCTAGCAGCTAGGCGGATATGATGGACTAAACATCAAGTGTGCTTAGGAACAGAAATGTCAGGGTTGCTAAAGAAAGCATAGGGATTTTAAGGTAAGTTATATCAGTAATGAAATCAAAGACTTCACCCCAGAAACTGTCAAACACTGGACAGAGCCACTAAATGTGTGCCATTAAACCTGTTTGGGAGCATCTACAAAAAGAAAGGGAGGTACTTGAGAGTTAAATCTGGCTACTCTTTCCATTACTAAGAACCAACTAAGAAGAGATTCACAGTTTGCATGCATTTATAGATATTTTAGGAAATTCAGCAGTCATACTTTGTCATTCTTCTAAATCATAGTTGATGTTTAATTCTTTCTCCCAAAATTTTTCTTCAGGGAAGTTTTTCCTGGTTAAAGCTTGGCCAAAATTATGAACTTGCAGGAAGATTCAAAAGTGGTGACTTTATATTTGTCTGGCTCTAACTGGATTTTGCTACTTAGGAGTTTGAGCCTTAATAGAAAGTTTGTGAATATGATGCACAATTTTTTTACAACAGGATGACACCCTTTTGTTTGATTTTTAGTTAATTTTGACTTTCCAGATCAACCTATTAAAAGGTAGTATCTGTTAAAGAATGTAGTGCTATTTGTGCCACATTACAGTACATGTTAAGGTTTGGACCTGGAGTTCTCGGACTTGGACGATGAAGTCTCCACAACCCAGTCCACCAAATAAAGGCTATAATTTTCCTTTGAAGTTTTTTTTAGGTCATGCACATATAACAGAATAGGGAGTACAAAGTATTTTGGGCAGGACATCTATTTCATTTGTCGAAATTCTCCCAAACCATGAAGGGGGATGCTGCCCACCTATTGAGGTCTGTGCAAATGCAATGGTACATGGGGGGGGGGGGGAGATAATTGGCTGAAAAAAGAGAGTGTTATTGGGGTGAGTTGAATACCCTAACAGTGTACAGAGGTGGAACTCAATTAGACGCTATATTCATGTTGTAGAAGTGAAACTAACTCCACACTGAGATTAATGCTAGGTACACAAGATTTGCTCATATTGATACTTAATACCGGAACTGCTGTAAAAGAATTACCAAGTTCCTCTTTGGTTTTGGATATCTTGGACTTACATGCTTTAGGTTAAATAGAGCCAGGATATACTAATAAATGACTTCTGGAGATCAATAGCATAGCAGATCTGCTCATACCAGAATCCCAGTTAGATAAGACTGCGGAAATAAAATGTATAGATATCCTGGTCTGGTGTGGGGCCTGATTATATCTCACAAAACCCTCCTGTTCTGGATGAATGATAATGCCCAGGAACTAATTTCATTGTTAAAAATAATGACCAAAATTCTGACTTAAGTCACGATTTATTATAGAGAAAGGACAAAAGCTAAATCAGCATGATCATTAGCAGGTTTGGGTATAACACGAAGAAAGGCAGGGTTTGTCAAATGGTGTGGTATCAAAAATACAGCAAACTTCTTATAATAATATAATAAAATAATATATGACATAATGAAATAGTAATTAAATTGTAATAAAAATTAAAAAGCCATGTGGTCCAGGATTTTGTGATATTTTCGCATCTGATACCCTAATCTTTAGGATAGCATGGTGTCTGCACATTTGACAGCTGGCGGCAGTAGGCTGTATTACTAACACTTGCTGTCGCCCCCATTAGTTGTCTATGACAGTGGTCCCCAACCTTTTGGATCTTGCGGACCACTAATCTCATGGACTCGGGGCAGCGCATGCGCCGGGTGCTGTGTGTCACTCAAAGGGGAAGGAACTTCTCCTAACCCCGCTGGAGGGTACACCGGCCAGAGCCGCAGCCCAACTGTCAGATGGCCGCAGGCCGGGAGTTGGGGACTACTGGTCTATAGGGCCGCTGCTAGGGAAAACTACACATAGCATCTCCCCAAAGGCAATGTTTCCCTGGCATGAGTAGGCAGCAAACACATTGCAACCTCATGGCCAGTGTGAATATCGAAATGTCATGCATGCCACAATGCAAATTGCACAGGACTATCAAGGTGCCATGTCGTAATATGACGGTTAGTGCATGGAATTGCTGTGCACTGAGAAGTTCCTTTAAACACCTTTGTGTTTTTAGTTGTGTGGGAACTGTACTATATCATTACGCACATTTCTATTTTAATTTTATTTGTTTTAGTACTACAGAATTGACAATGCCATTGCATTGTATCAAATTAAAATGTAATGTTTGTGTCGGTGTTAGTACAATCTGATTGTCACTGTGGAATTGTTTCTGGTTGTGTCAGTATAGTATTGTAGAAGGACAGGCAATGTCGATTCCACAACAAAATAACCTTAACTGTCTGATTTTTTTTTTTCAAAAATGCTCTTCTTTCCTTCTCTGCAATAATATGAAAAATGCAATTTTTTTCTGCAGTCAATATCTACAAGAAAACCCTGCAAAATGTAAAAGTGGAACTTTTGGTTCTTCTTTAAGGTGGTATCAGTACAGCATGTGTTAGCTATTTTCTGAAGTGGCTTTACTTGTGATTTCTTTGATTTAGATATAATTTAAAAAAATATAATTGTATATAATATAAGTTTAAAAAAATAAGTTTAAAAGGTTTGTTTTATCTTTGTATGTATGTACAGTAGTACAAGTAACCAATTGTCATAGAACATAAGGAAGGAATTTGAATAAGTTATAGAAAATTAGACCATGCTTAGATATGTTTTATACCTACCTACAAATCTGACAATTCAGATTTGTAATTTTTTAACAGGTGTAATCATTTTTATTTATATAATAATATATATTCCAGCCTGGTCACTACACACAGAGAACCAGGGCTGAAACTTCCCTACCTGATACTGGTGAGACTTACACACCCACAAATCCAGATAAAAGTCCTAGCCCAGCACTTTCCCGGCCAGTAGGAGTAACATACGTCCATCCAGCTAGGAGGGGCCACAAGACAGGAACTGCCAGGCTCACCCTATTTCCTTAAACAACTCCCTGACCTGGTTAGAGTGGAGTTTCCCGAGGGCTGCGGCTCTGCTTTTTTTTATTCATTTGAAATTTAAAATCTCCGTCAGGTGCGCGGATTGAGCGATCGGTGAGTCGTTTACTTTTATACGTCACTCTATGTACTAAGTCCTAAAAGTCACGAAGCATGTTGTGAGGTGTGCTTACTGCATTGCACATTTATTTCCTAATTTACTTATTCTACGTCATAAATTTATTTGTGTCGTGCTGTAATATTACTTTGAAAACTTGGATTTTGTTTTGGTCATGTGACTGGTTTCGCATAGGGCGAATAATGAGACGTTTGTACGCGTTGTGTCGTCATTTACTTGATTATATGTAAATAATAGAACGTCCACTCCTTACATATATAATATCGATGGCGTTGTAATAGATATTTACATTTCCAGGACAAAGGTTTAAAAAAAAACACGCCAATCCTATAGTTTATGTTTTCTAACTTTCTGGGCCTTCCCTCCTCCCCTCAGCATTGTTCCCTCGCCAGGAATGTTTTACCTAATTCGGTGTTTGGAATTTACCACCACGCCCTTCCGCTCGAACTTTCTGTTATGACTTCTTATCTGTGTGGAGCTCTATTCATATCTAATGCAATTCGCTGAAAATCATTCTGCGGTTTCACATCATTTTTTCTACCGAGTTTTGTATATTTAGCAACTTCTAAAAATCTAACTTGTGTTCTGTATCCCCCTCCTCTCTCGGTTCAGCCAGTTCCATGCATTGTCCATGTTGTCTTTGTGAATAGTTCAGTAATATAGCCTGTAGTCAGTCTTTCCTTCTCTTCATAGATTATGTAACATGGTATTAATGAATTTATTCCAAGGAATGCTAATTGGTGAAGATGACCTTGAGGTTTTAGTAGATTTAGTCACACACCTGAAACATGCCTGCAGCTGTCAGAATTGGGGAAACACCTGAGCTGTATTATGGATGCTGAGATATTACAAGATGAGGATCAGAGCACTGTTATCACAGAAATGGGAGCCTTCATAATCTATCAGAGCAGCGTGTTATTATGGCTACTATCCAATAATAATACATTTAACATATTTGACTTTATTAGGAGTTAATACAGTTTTTTTTTTACCTGGTTCCAACCCCGTTACCCTAGAATTGCTTTGACACCCCAACTCTTACAACCTCTAGCAAAAATTGTGGAATATAATCTTGAAGTATGTTTATTTAAAAACACACAGCACAAAACTATTTTATACAATATTTTAATGTTCAACATTCTCGCATTCTAAAACATATCTCCAATAATGGAATGTCCTTGTTTTTAATCAGTGGCACATGTTTTGTTCAGGAACTTTGGAATCCACCCCTAAAAATTCCAATGAGCACCGATTGAGATACTGAAAAATGACTTTACAATAACAAATTTATTTCCTTTTTTTTTTTAATTGAATGAGAAAAATATCCTGTACCCCATTTTTTCTGTATAGGTAATGATTGCCATGCTTCATTTATTCCTGAATCTTTAATTGACATGCTACCCCATCATTGATTGTGGAAATTTGCTTGTTTTAGTCAGGCAGTCATCTTTATGTGTTTTTTTGCAAAATGAAATAAATGTTCCTACAGCATCTCTTTGGTTAAGGCAGATCTACCATCGTGTCTTCTAATGTTTAGGTGTTTAAAGAGGAACTAAACTGAAAAAAAATACACTTAACTTTCAAACCCGCAGGGCACTCCGATCCATCCGGTGGTGTCTTGTATCGGTCCCTCGTCATCCCAGGATCCGTCCCTGAGTCGGTGCTCCAGGCAGCGCCATCTTCTTCCTGGTTCTTCTTCCTACATCACCAGGTGTGAGATTGGGTGACGTAGGATGGAAAAAACTTGCAGATCTCCCTGCGCATGCGTGGGATTGGCAAATTTTTCTCTTTGCACGAAAAGGCTCCTTTTCTGTATGTAAATCCTATTTTCTTTAGCCAATTTCTTACAATTTGGTCACAAAAAATTGTATTCCTTTTTTACCTATTTGTTTTAAAATCTCTTGTTGTGTATCTTTCATTTTTGCTTTGCTTTTTCTGTCCAGACTATTTTTTTTCAGGTGGTTCAGTAACATTTTTTTCTTTGGTTGAGTGATTGTATGTTTTTCTTCCACTTGCCTAATCAAAACATGTGCCATTAATTATAATAACCTCATTTAATTTGAAAGTATGTTTCAAATTGCTGGAATGTTTAGCTGTTAATATTTTTGCGTCATATATGTGACCCCTTTTTTTTTTTTTTTTTACAAAGTAAACTAGCTGTATGAACCTTATCCAAGAGTAGTGATTTCCCATTAGGCTGGTTTAGGTAGGTAGGTTACTGGTCCCCATACATTACTGCCATAAAAACTGGGATGATGAGAGTAATAAGGATTTAAAGGCAGACTCTTACTGGTGGTTTGAAGCGAAACTAAACCTTGCTATACTTGCTTGTTCCTGTTCTGTGGCACGGCGCCACTAACTTCTCCTTTTCCTTCTTCAATTCTGCATTCGTGTTGAGGAGTTCATTTAGTCCAGGCCACCGCAGGGTAAGTCGGGTATCCTGGTAACCAATCCTGAGTTGCTCATGTTCAGCTCAGCAATTTTGACAATTCCATGAAGCTATCAGTTGGGTAAGAATGCTTATTGCAGAAGGGATGTCACCTTGACAAACACGCTGACAAGGTTGAACACATATTGTAATGTTTATCTCTGTAAAATTATGTTTTATTCATCTGTGGCAAGATTTCAATATTATTGGCTTTTCACTTTGTGGATGTTGGAAGATTCTTTATTTTCTGCAGTATAATCTGTGGATTTCGTAAATCCGTAAGGCCCACCCCCACCCTCATTAATGTTTGTTTATCTCTGTTAAGGTTTTTGAAGTAACCTGATGTTACTATTTTTAACATGACAGTTATTTTCTGGGGTCCTGAGCCAATATGGTTTAAGTCTAAGTATAGTTAGGTTCATGGGTTCATAAATATTTGGACAGAAACAACTTTTTTCTCATTTTGGTTCTGTACATTATCACAATTAATTTTAGATGAAACAACTTTCAGCTTTAATTCAGTGGGTTAAACAAAAAGATTGCATAAAAATATGAGGAACTAAAGCCTTTTTTTACACAATCACTTCATTTCAGGGGCTCAAAAGTAATTGGACAATTGACTCGAAGGCTATTTCATAGGCTGCTGTGGGCAATACCTACATTATGTCATTATCAATTAAGCAGATGAAAGGCCTGGAGTTGATCTGGGGGGGGGTGTGCTTGTATGTGGAAGATTTTGCTGTGAACAGACCGCATGCGGTCAAAGGAGCTCTCCATGCAGGTGAAACAAGCCATCCATAAGCTGAAAAAAACAGAAAAAACCCATTCAAGAAATTTCTACAATATTAGGAGTGGCAAAATCTACAGTTTGGTACATCATGGGAAAGAAACAAAGCACTGGTGAACTCGACAACACCAAAAGATCTGGACGTCCACAGAAGACAACAGTGGCGGATGACCGCAGAATCATTTCCATGGTGAAGAGAAACCACTTCACAACAGCCAACCAAGTGAACAACACTCTCCAGGAGGTAGGCATATCGATATCCAAGTCTATCCTAAAGAGAAGACTGCATGAAAGTAAATACAGAGGGTGCACTGCAAGGTGCAAGCCACTCATAAGCCTCAAGAATAGAAAGGTTAGATTGGACTTATAAAAACTTAAAAAAAGTCAGCACAGTTCTGGAAAAACATTCATTGGACAGATTAAACCGAGATCAACCTTTACCAGAATGATGGCAGGAACAAAGTATGGAGAAGGCGTGGAACAGCTCATGATCCAAAGCATACCACATCATCTGTAAAACATGGCGGAGGCAGTGTGATGGCTTGGGCATGCATGGCTGCCAGTGGCACTGGGACACTAGTATTTATCCATGATGTGACACAGGACAGAAGCAGCCGAATGAATTCTGAGGTGTTCAGAGACATACTGTCTGTTCAAATCCAGCTAAATGCAGTCACATTGATTGGGAGGCATTTCATAATACAGATGGACAATGACCCAAAACATACAGCCAAAGCAACCCAGAGGTTTATTAAAGCAAAGAAGTGGAATATTCTTTGAATGGCCAAATCAGTCACCTGATCTGAACCCAATTGAGCATGAATTTCACTTAGTGAAGACTAAACTTCGGACAGAAAGGCCAACAAACAAACAGCAACTGAAAGCCGCTGTACTAAAGGCCTGGCAGAGCATTAAAAAGGAGGAAACCCAGCATCTGGTGATGTTTATGAGTTCAAGACTACAGACTGTCATTGTCAGCAAAGGGTTTTCAACCAAGTATTAAAAATGAACATTTTATTTTCAGCTTTTAATTTGTCCAATTACTTTTGAGCCCCTAAAATCAAGTGATTTGTTTAAAAAAAAAAAAAATGCATCTAAGTTGTTTAATTCGTGTGTGTGTGTATATGTATGTGTATATAATGTATAACTATATATATATATATATATATATATATATATAGTGTGTGTGTGTGTGTCCCGGGTTTTTCTGAGACTATCAAAAGAAATTCCTTAGTGTATATCTTCCTTAATGGTGTCCCATAATGCACTTGTTAACTATGTACACTGAACACAAATTTTGCAGATCCTAGTTCCATTAGATCCTACATAGACTTGTGCCTCTGCCTCTTATTGTTCTGCTAATTTAGTTCTTAACTAAAATGTTTTTTTTTCCTCAGAAATGACTTTAAACACTGGAAATATCAATTTTAAATGGGATCCAAAGAGCTTAGAAATCCGTACCTTGGCTGTTGAGCGACTGCTTGAGCCTCTTGTTACTCAGGTATGTAAACTTTAAAGAACTGTATTATGAGAGCTACCAATTGCATTTGAAGGAAAAATGGCATTTTTTTTAATACTCCGTATTTACTTTTAGTTTGTATTTTTCTAGAAAGGCTGCAGCCTTACATCGATCTGTGACAATTTGTATGAAGCATGATGACAGCTGCTTTGTATGCAAAGCCTACTAGATTGTAAGCTCTTCGGGGCAGGGTTCTCTCCTCCTTCTTCACTGTCTGTATTAGTCTGTCATTTTCAATCCCTATTTAATGTACAGCGCTGAGTAATATGTTGGCGCTATATAAATCCTGTTTAATAATAAGTCATGTGATCATGATAATTTGGCATTCAACTAGGTTTACTGGTTTATGACAGCAGTCGCCATGCAGTGGCCCGCGGATGTGGCCGGTGCGCCCCCGAGCGGATCAGGAGAAGGACCCTGCTGGGGGGGGGGGGTTAACCAGCCAGACCAGCTGGTTTGCAGGCTCGGCGAAGCTCATGCAATGGGTGCTCAGATCTGCAAAGGGAGAATGGGCGGTTCTGGCATCATGACATCATTATGGGTTTCTTAAATGACACCTGGCTCCCCGCGCATGCTCGACCTGAAGCTGGTAATTTTAGTGGTCCGTGGCTCTGAAAAGGTTGGCGACCACTGGTTTATGATACCTGTGTCTGACAAGCCAGCTCTAAGATACAGTATGGTCAGCTCTGTAATGGAATGAATGGGCCTTGTAAGTAGTTTTGTCCATGAAAATTATCCATGCTTAAAATGCGTAAACTTGATTCTTGGTGTCTGACCAATGTATTAGGCAGTAGTCGTATATTAAAATACTTTTTCTTATCAGAACTGTGAAATTAACTTAATATAAACATCTAAGATCAGACTTCATGATCTGGTTGGTTAGGAAAAGCTGGAGCCTAGGAGGTGTGATTGCTCCACAAAAACTGGAGTTTTTTTTTTTTTTGTAAGATGCTTTGTAAACATGATGCAGGTAGGTACTCTTTTGGCTAGACTCAGTCGATATGGAAAGCTGATCAGTTTAAGAATGTATTAATTTACAAGCCTAAAAAGTTAAACATTGTTTTACAGAATTACAGAGATTATCTAGTGTATCAGAAGCTTTTGAGTGAAGCAATGTATGTCTCTAAAATTTCTGTTTTTTGTGCTATAGGTAACAACTTTGGTAAATACCAGCAACAAGGGTCCTTCAAACAAAAAGAAAGGTCGTTCCAAGAAAGCTCATGTTTTGGCTGCCTCAGTTGAACAAGCAACACAAAACTTCTTAGAAAAAGGGGACAAGATAGCAAAGGAGAGTCAGTTTCTCAAACAAGAACTCTTCGATGCTGTTGAAGATGTCCGCAAGCAAGGTACGTGTGTGTGTATATATATATATATATATATATTATTGTATTTTATTTCTTTTACAGAAAATTAAAACAACATTGTTGCATACAATGTTGTTTTTTTTTTTATTTTGTTTGGATATTAAAGCGGAACTAAACTTAAAAGGGGTTTTAAATACCCCCCTTACCCAACAAAAGAAGGTAATTTTTACCTAACATAAAAGGGTTGTCTACCGTTTTTTAAATAAAGTAAAAGTTTTAGTGATAAAAGCCTTTGTCTTTGCAGTGTTTTCTGACATTTTAACTTTAGGGAACCTCCTGAAACAACTATAACCTCCATGGCCCCTGGTATTCCCGAATGGGTTACCTTTCCTGAATAGGCACGGGGTTAATTGTAAGTACCAAAAGTGGTAACCCCCAAGCCACACTCGGGGTGGCATTGTAAAGGGCTTACCTGGTCCTCATGAGCCTGTGGCGTCCTCCAGGGATGCCCGGCATCTGTGTCACCTGGCCTTGCATCCCCAGCATGATCAATGGGACGTGTGAATGTACAGGGTTGGAGCGCTGGGGGGGGCGTGACCTGGCGGGAAATTTAAACAGATTACATTGTAATCTGTTTTGATTACATTACTGTATCCCACAGTTTGGTCCCTAAAGCTTTGTCTAGTGCACTGCTTGCACTTTTACTGTTTGTCTCTACCAGCCCTGACCTTTGCCTGACCTTTTACCACGTTTCTGCCTACCGTTAGCCCTGACCTCTGCCTGGAAACTTGACCATGTCCATGGCTTCCAAAAGGCCTCTCTCTAGTGCAAAAGCTGTTTTAGAACAGCTAGAAAACAGTGATAGTGATTTAGAATCACCTGTAGAACTGAGCGATAGTGATTCACCGGGAAACAATATAAAACAACAAATTTCAATGCAAAACAATGTACCACTTTTGACATTCATAAATACCGACATAATCAGACCGCCAGGGAGGTTAACTAATAAGGTCCTCAGGGAACCCCTGCTTCTACATTGCTGGCCAGTGGGAAGAATTTATTAATTGTCAAGAAACACTGCTTAAAGGTATTCCAAGCAATACAAATACACAAAGGTTAAACAAAACATAAAAAATCTGAAAATATAACAATCACTAGAAAAAAACACCTGTGTTCATGTGTAAACCCACACTTGATTTTTTTTTTCTCCCCTAATGATTAACACACACCAATATGAAGTGAGGAAGGATGTCCGATAATAAGTAGAGAACTGGGGAAGGCAAAGTGTTCTAAGTGTTTTGGTTAGATATCTGAAAGTTTGCAAATGTTTTAAACCCTGCAGTCACAATAATCTAATAAAAAATGTTGGACACAACATATTGTTACAGAATTATACCCTTTCCTTTTTAATAAATCTGAATCTTCATAGCAAGAGTCTTCTTATTGAAATTTAATATTAACCACCATGGCAGCTTTTGCTATGAATATATACAACAAACATTTTCACAACATAAGTGTGCGCACCCTTAAACCAATACTTTGTTGAAGCACTGTTTCATTTAGTTACAGCTTTTACTCTTCTTGGGAACACACCTGCCATCAAGTAAATACTCTGAACAAACCCAAATAAAGTCCAGCTGTCCTACTAGGATCAAGTCATGGTTCTCATAGAGCTTACAAAGCATCAAAGGGATCTTTTTGTTGAAAGGTATTAGTAAGGAGAAGGGTACAACATTTTTTCCATCATTGGATTTACAATGCAGTGCTCAACACAGAAATCTTTTTAAGCGGGGTGGCAAGAAATTGTAGGCGGGTGGCAGTCCTGGTATTGTGACCTAACTCATTGATAACCACCTAAAAACAGCGGGGTGGTTGCTGAAAAGTGCCGGGTGGTGCGCCCAGCTAAAAGGGGCTGGGGAGAACACTGCAATGGAACACAGTGGAGATGTTCATCAAAAAATGGGGGGAAATATGGGACAGTAGTGACATTGCAAAGAACTGAATATCCCTCCAAAATTGATAAAAATACAAGACAGAAACTGGTCAGGGAGGCTGCCAAGAGCCCTAAAGCAATACTGAAGGAGCTGCAAGAATCTTTGATTAGTACTGGTTGTGTACCACACGTGACAACAATCTCTCGTATTCTCCGTATGTGTCTGGACTATGGGGTAGGGTTGCAACATAGAAGCCTTACAAGAAAAACATCTAAGCCCAGATAAAAATTTGCAAAAAAATACAAAAGCATGTTGGGAAAATTGTGTTTTGGTCTTATGAGACCAAGGTTGAACTTTTTGGCCACAATTCCAAAAGCTACGTTTGCATTTGACGTCTGCTAGAAAGATGAAGAGGAAGCACACCTTTAACACGACAATGGGACCCCAGCATACTTCCAAAAAAAAAAGGATGGCTTCACCTGAAGAAAAGTTAGTTTTGGAATGACCCAAACAGAGCCCAGACCTTAATCCAATGGAAAATCTTTGAGATGACCTGAAGAGGGCCGTGCACAAAAGATATTCTTGCAATTAGACAGATTTGGGGTGCTTTTTCAAGGAAAAGTGGGCATATTTTGCCAAGTCAAAATGTGCCATGCTGACAGACTCCCACCCAAGAAGACTGAATAGTGTAATCAAAAGGTGCTTCAACAAAGTATTCATTCAAGGGTGTGCACACTTTATAAAAAATAAAAAAACAAATGATAAACTATTTGCATATTTTTACCTTAACATATTTGATTTTCAGGGACAATTTCAAAATAATTTATTCTGGTCTTATGGGGAGGAAAATGATGTTTGGCTTTATAGTGTCATACAATGTCCCTTTCGTCAAGAAAATAAACCCCTGGCTCCTGGTGGCTTTTTGTTTTGGCACTAAACTGTATGGTGCGCGCACAGTGCAGTGTAGAGCTCCTCACCACTGCACACAGCACCACCCATTCTGTAGCCTGTTGTTTTGGAAGTCTGCCATGTAGTCGACTACAAAAATTTCCATACCCTCTTAGCTACTTGTTCGCGATGTGATAGAGCTTCTGGTTCCCTGCTACACAATTTTTTTCTATTGTATAATTTGATGTCTATAAAGTTTTACAGAAAATAAGTCTTGATAGATGTATGGTTTAAGAACGTAAACCAAAACCTACTAATGGAAGACCTAACTTTCAGTCTTCATCATAGATTAGCACCTTTTTGTCATAGTTGGTTTTCTGGCCAGACATTTCAGAACTCTGACAAATAAAAGAACCTTCTCTTCGTTTTTTTGTGTGAATGTATGAGAATTGGTTTGGTGGGAAGTTCAGTCCTATGATCACTAATATAGTTTCATAGTAAGTCAAGTAAAAAAAAGACATAAGTCCATCAAGTTCAACCACTAGGAAAATAAACATATCCCAGATATAAAACCCTATAGACGTAGTTGATCAAGTTGATGGTGGAACCACCTTTTTCTTTCCACAATAGCTCTGGGCACCTTGATGGTACAGAGCTGTTTGTTGCTGACAAAAGCAAGCTCCTATAAACCAGCTTCTAGTAAACATCTTGGACCTTCCTTTCATTTTTGCTTCATATCCTTAATCTCACAACTGTCACAGTGATCTTATATATCAACCCCTCAAAATAGGACAGTGAGGTTGGCAGCAGCAGTGGAGATGGTGCTCATTCTGCTGTGGACTAAATACACTGGTCATAGTCCACATTCTCCGTGTGGGAAATGTCTGGGAAGTTAATGAGAGTCCACCTTTGCTGAGGAACACCAGATGTAGAGCACATGGTGTTCAACCTGAATATTCTCATCTAATCTGAAAAAAAAAACTGGATAGGTTTGTTGCCCAGTTTCTGGATCTGCTGGTAGCGGTAATGGATACACTGGTAGCTCTGTAGGATTGTTTCTCTGTAAATTTGTGAATGCCTTCCTACTGAGTCCTAGTTTCTCTGGGGAGTCAAAATGTCAGAGCTGGACTTGTCTAACGCAGGCAGAATGTTCCTTTGGGGCATTTCTGGCATCCATTAGCCTACTAGAATGAACAGAGGTTCCAACCCTTTCCTACTATTTCCAAAATTAGGAAAAATAGTTCCTCTGGAAATACATCACGTGTTTTTCATTTACGACTGTCAGCCTTGTTTAAAGTGAACTTCCTCTTAACTGCTTTACAAAGGATGGTGGAGTTCTGGTAATCCCCTAAATGTGTCAAATAAAGGTATATTTTCCTGGAATAATAACCTTTCAATAAAAATATATTCATTTACAGGGGAACAAATGAGAAGTGCTTCTGGAGAGTTTGCTGATGATCCATGTTCCTCCGTTAAGCGTGGGAATATGGTACGAGCAGCACGTGCCTTGTTATCAGCTGTTACAAGACTGCTGATTTTAGCAGATATGGCAGATGTATACAAACTGCTTGTTCAACTGAAAGTGGTAATGTACTTTTGTTGTAATGTCTGTGTGTGCGTTAAGTAGTTTACAATGTGATTTCATGAATTTAACTTTTTTTATTTGTTTTTTTTTCTTTTTAGGTTGAGGAAGGTATTGTAAAACTAAGAAATGCTGGAACAGAGCAAGAATTGGGAATACAGTATAAGGCATTGAAAGCTGAAGTGGATAAATTAAATTTAATGACTGCAAAACGTCAACAGGTTAAGACTTTAGGCTTTAATAACAAATAAAGCAATATTGTTAATTTTGATTGTCTGTTTACATAGTGTGCATCTCCCTGTCCCTGTTCTTACATTTTGTTGGGAGAAGTCTTCGTCTTCGAGTCTTCCTCCTTTACTCCTTTTGCAACAGTAACAATTTCTATTTATAGCCCTTTTCGTTTAAATAGGGTGAGAAAAAGTTAGGACCTTGTCCTTATTTGACGTTCTCTGTGTGTGAGGAAATGTTTGTCATGTTTAAATGTTCTTTACATTGCTTTTCTGATGCCTGCCGCCTGGACAGGAAGCATAAATTAATCTCCATTAGCAGGACATGACATTAAAAAAAAAGGGAAATTAAATTTTTTGCCATGTTTGATGTCTGATTAAGTGGTACTTACCCTCCATGTAGTTCAAAGTACCTGGGTACATCCACTATAAAGTGGGGTGCCTAGCAAAATGACTTTATAGGTACTTGCATGGCTGAACACAATGAAATCTAAAAAATATGGAATTTGACCTTCCTTTAAACATTCCATGGTCCGAATTGTCTAGGTCCATGTGTTTTAAAGGCAGTAATCTCCCAACAGGCAATGTCAGATTCCTTGTAATATAAATAGTGCTCAAAAAGTATATGTATAAAATGACAAGCTGATCTTCAGCATAAAAACAACCCAGAAGACCTAACATTTTGAAGATGCTAGTCATCTAGCAGTATTGACTATAATAATAATGTATTGGTTTTTGGTAGTTTTTCAATTATTATGAGATTTTTGGGGTGGTAGTTTTATTTAAAAACAACTTTCCTTAACATTTCATAAGCAATTAAACATTTAACATTCTTATTAAAATCTATACATGATAATGCAATTACTAATTACTCTAAAGAATGGCTTGCCAGGATTTTTGACTAGGATGCTACATATAATTTTTTTTGTTTGTTTTTCAAAATAACTGTGAAATTAATGAACTCACAAGGAATTAGACATTTGTACGTGGAGTGAACAGCACTTAGCTTTTGGTCATATATGTACTCTAACACATTCAGACATAATATGTCTGATATGTAGGTACAATGGAAAAAAGAACAAGAAGGATATATTTCCTTGCCTGCAGTAGTGGTTGGTGGCCTAACCCTTTAGACATTCATAATAAATTAAAAGAAGAGACAAGGAACTGGGTTTTGTTATGGCCAAAGAAATTGTGTATCGGTAACAAACTAGTGATAGCACAAATACATATATACAACATTAGTACCATATATACATTGAATGTTTACTGGTGCCTTACCCCATTTATCATGATGGGATTTAGAGGCTAGTGTCTAGGACCGATAATTTTCGGTCTAAATCAGTCAATAGGCATACAAGCTTCTCTTCCTGCATATAAATTATGTGGAGAGAGATGAAGTGTATGTTTTGGAATGGCTCCTTAACCCAACATGTTTCGCCCCTAGGCTTCCTCGGGGGTATTAGAGCAGCCATGAAGCAGAACTGATGGAAAAATTAGTAAAGAAAGGTAGAATTAAATTAGTCAGAATAAAATTCTTTTATAAAAAATAAGTGTCATTAAAGTGGAGAGTAATAGATTAGTTACTCTTTAATTGTCAATAATTATGTGAAGATGAAGAAAAATTTGATGGGGAAGGCATTAAAAAGTTGAAAAAAAGTATAGGGAGTGTTAAATAGCTGACACAATTATAGAGGTTTCTGAAAATCTTTTACACACAAGACTGGTAGCACTGAATTTGTGTTGCCCACCCATTTTTGATCACCTGGCTTCACAGTTTCCACCCCCCTAATTTCTGGGGGTAAAGCTATACTTGAGTATATATTGTATCATTTGCCACTTTGTTGCTTATTCAAACAGTGCATTCAGGCCTGCTTATAAGTTAGATACATTTTGTAAAGTCTATATTCCCCTACATAGTTTGGTGCCAAACTCTACCATTTTGTAAATCGGGGTAATGGGGTAAAGGGTAATGCCCCAACACCACCAACCCAGAACTATTCACAATATTAATTCTGAATTAAACTAAAGCTAACTATTAGGAAACATATTATTGAGTAATTTAAAATAATACTACAGAAACTTTCATGGTTGTTGTATGATCAGTAACAATTATAAATTGTTATTGATTGTTGGTGAGAAATCAGTGCTGTCAGGGACAGTGTGGCCTCATAAATAAGAAGGTACACACGTCTAACGCTAAAGATAAACATAGATTTATGTTCACTCAAATTCTGCCTGAACATGTTAACACAAAATTGCAGGTGCAAATATTTTTTTTCCCCTATTCTCATATTTTCTGCCCAATTTGTCACAGGAGTTAAAAGATATTGGCCACCGGGATCAGATGGCTGCAGCTCGTGGAGTTCTACAAAAAAATATTCCAATTCTTTACACTGCTTCTCAGGCTTGTCTGCAGCATCCTGATGTGGCAGCCTACAAAGCAAATAGAGACTTAATCTACAAACAACTTCAACAAGCAGTTACTGGAATCTCAAATGCTGCTCAAGCCACGTCATCAGAAGAAATGACTTCCCAGGGTGGAGGAGGAGAGCTTGCCATTGCATTAAACAACTTTGATGTGAGTGTATTCAGTTTTTAGGTGTGTGGGGGGAGGGATTATTTAGCACTGCCTAGTGCCCTATAAACAATTGTGTTCCAAATAATAGCAATGTGTTTAAAAAAGTGAATATTGGTTTTATTTCCATTCACGCAAATGCATTGGGGGCACTGCACATTATAATCCAAATCATGGAATATAATGGAACATGGAAAAAATGTATTGGAATTTGTTTTATCCCTTTACAGAAAGTTGTTTTAAGTATTAGCAGTGTGGAGTTCATTTATTAGGGTATTTCATTCTGTAAAAAAACAGGTGTCAAATATGGCCCTTAAAATACGTAATTCCAGACATTGTTTAAAGGAACAGCTGGAAACGGGTGAAAACATATAAAGAAGTCAGAAAATGATAGGCAGCTTAAAATGCTTTCCTGTAAATCAAGCAAGTAGAAGAAAGCAGAAAATCTTTTCCCCTCTAATCTGTGTGTATTTGATTTTATATTTATTTTTTTATATATATATAATAGGTTCCAATGTAGGATATTTCATTTAGTTATAGTTAAGGATGGAATATGCTAGAAGACTCCCGTGGATTAATGATAGGGAATTCAAGTTGGAGTATTTTATGTACAAGACTAGTAGAGTAGTGAATATTAGGTCAAAAAAATAGCTCACAAGGTAATAATGGTGTCCAAAGAAGCTTCTTTGTGGCAATATTAGGCCAACTTTCAAATAGGTACCAAGGTAGTAAAAAGGTGAATTTAGACCTGCATGTCCCAGGGGCTAAAAAAAATCATCTTTATAAAGATATGGTTTAGTTATTTTTGGCAAAAAGATATATAGGTATAGTACAGTATCAAAAGTCCCAGTAAATTTGGAGAGATTACAATTATCAATAACTAGTTATAGAGGTATTCAAGTAATAATAACAAAATGATTCTAACCATCTATAAAAGATCATAGTGTTATTCCCAATGATGCAATCACATACATTGTATCCTAATATTGTATATGGTATGGAATCAATACAAGACCTTATGGTAGTCTGTGAGGACTGACATAAGGTTTCTAATTAAGCTAGTGTTTGCTTCTCCTATAAAGGTAATTGTATTACAGAAAGGATTTTAAACTTATGTTATTCATTCCTAGGGATTGGAGTAGCTTGTATGTTTACTATCCATCGAGTTTCACTCTGAAGTAGTTTAGGTTGATATGTTCTAATACAAATTTTTGCATTTTGCATTTTTTTTCTTTCTCTATGTGGTGACTGACTGGAGTGGTTATTTTGTCATTTATTATAGAGTATAATCCTATATCCTTCTACAGAAAGCATTTTTGATTTATAGTTTTTATGATGATTACTTAATATACCATTTTTGTTTGTTGGCTGTTTATTGGCATATATATATATGCAATGAAATGACCCATGTTTTTAAGTTTGCACACCTTTTATTTTATATTGTTTAGAAACAAATCATTGTAGACCCTCTTGGCTTCAGTGAAGAGAGATTTAGACCCTCCCTGGAGGAAAGACTGGAGAGTATCATCAGTGGTGCTGCTTTGATGGCGGACTCTTCCTGCACGCGTGATGATCGTCGAGAAAGAATTGTAGCAGAGTGTAATTCGGTTCGACAGGCTTTACAGGATCTTCTGTCAGAGTACATGGGAAATGTAAGATTCTGATTTAACAATGATATACTTTTAAAACCACTGATTCCATTACATGAACTGCAATGATTCAACAAAGACATATGGTGTTTGCACATTGTAACCCCTGGTACATACAACTTCTCGTTTGGTTTTCTCCCTGTGGCTTCCCTCTCTCTGTGGCTCCCTGTGTGTGTGTGTGTGTGTGTGTGTGTGTGTGTGTGTATATATATATATATATGTGTGTGTGTGTGTGTGTGTGTGTGTGTATATATATATATATATATAATCTCATAACCCTTTTTCTATAGACCATAATCCTATATATTAGGAATTTGGTTCCAATATTCTTAAAAATATATATCCTAATTGGTAGATCTATCAGCTAAAATTAAATAATGCAAGTTCCCAATGATAAACTATACTACAGTCTACTAAAAGTAGAGATCCAAAGGTCAAAGGAGTATATTGAAAATAATTTAAATATACTATTGTAGCACAAATGCCAACCTGTACTTGGATACGTATTCCATCCCTCTCTTATATTGTCTGTGCGTTATAAGGCAATAAGTTCTGCATGGGGGGGTGGGGCAGAGAACAACCCTCTCACATCTGTTAACGCTTTATTAAAGAGGTAGGTGAAGAGAAGTAGTGAAGTGGCCATAGAAAGTGCTTGATCCCTACTAGTTGCAAAACTCATCCCAGAACATCTTAGTTCAGTTTAGGGGCAAGGGGTTGTGGAGGCCAGGTAATCTTTAGGGTTCTTATGCTGTTTAAAAACAAATGAGGGTCCCCCTAAGCGCAAACCAGATTGGATAACATGTCACTGCAGAATGCTGTTGTAGCCATTATGGTTAAAATAAAACCAAATATAAAAGTAAAATTGCAACCAAGCAGGTCCTTTATTGTGAAAGGGACAGGTGATGTCCCTTCTGTAAAATACCTGTCTGATTGCAATTTTTTTATTATACTCACCTGTCCTCATTATGTATTGGGCGCCACCATCTTCATCCTCTTCTGTTCTGTGGTACTTAATCTTCAGCCATCTAAATTTGCCGGGCGGAGGTGATGTAACCCCTGCGCTATTTAGGTGTGCCTTGAATTTTGAATATATCGCCAACAGTGTCAGCAGCAAAGCACCCCCACACCATCTCTCCTTGTCCATTTTACATTGTGGGAACTACAGATTTGCACTAGTTCAATGTCCATCCCTTGTGTTTTTTGGCCCAAGCAAATCTCTTCATAAATTAAATTCACCTATAGGAAACGGCTTGTTGTAAAGCTTCTATATGACCTAACGGTATATAAATTGTCTAAAGTCTGAGCACAGGAACATTTTGGTCATATTTTCCTAAGCATTAGCATTTATGTGTGAGTTGGGGCCCCTTTCAACCTTTTCTCCCTCCTCTTGTAGTTTATTGCTATTACAATGCCTCTGGCAATTTCCTGTGTACTCCTTAATGTTTTCCCAGCAATGTGTTCAATCATACAAACTGTTTACTCAGCAAGCAGTGCTAAACCTAAATTGTTCAAAGCAGAAGATTTTTACATAAAAGCACAGAACCTGCTGATCTAAAGAGATGTGTCTTTGGTAGTCAAATAGCTTAAAGTCCATCTACAGGCATATGTTTAAATCCTCCTATCCAACCCTCCCCAAAAAACTTGTAAGTCAGTTTTTACTCCTTTATTCCACTGTCATGCCATTCATTTGTTCCTGCAGGTAACTGCTGATGTTTTGAATAAATTGGTATTTTAAATTAAAGGGCTGTTTTGGGACACTTTTTAGCAGTTTAACAAAATGTGCTGTTCTACAAAATACTATTCATTTATTAAAATATAAAAAGCAAGGAGTAGGACTACGTGTATGAATGTGTGCCATATTGCACATTTATACAGTGATGAGCTTTACAAATGTGTAATTTACACTGCATACATAAGGACTCCTAAGCTTGGTACATTCAAAGTATATGAAGGAAACAAAAAAAAAAATTGGATGGAAAGGTCTAATGCATAACATGCTATTCATGTGGACAGGTTCCCACCCTGTCACATATTAATCTGTTCGGTACTATTGGCTTTGCACAGACGATTGTGCCTATTAAACTTTTGCTAGGTGGTAGGAACGAGCAGGGTGCTTTACTGTGCTTCCTGAAAACATCACAGGACCCTGCCTCAGTACTCCTCTCATCCATCAGGTATGATTCGAGCAGAGGACTGGCTATTGGTGGGGGTTATCCAAACATCTAAATGCCTGAAAGGTAAAAATCTGTTGAGACGTCAAGGCTGGGAAGGAAATAGCTAAATGATACAGGACTTCCTCCAGCCAGGAAGTAAAGTGTTTTTTTTTTTTTTTTTTTGTTTTTTTTTTGCACATATTCTAATGCACACCGTATAAATGTGCAAGGATAAGTGTAAGCAATTTCAGTTCAGGAGCTTGTACATCTGTAAAAGACTGATGGGCTATATGATTTTCTTCTTCATTAAAAAAATGTTTCATGAGATAAGTAACCACTATTTAGGTTGTTAACTGCAGCAAGACTTATAATACATTCTGTTTTAGACTGGACGAAAAGAAAGAAGTGATGCGCTTAATGCTGCAATTGATAAGATGACCCGCAAAACAAGAGACCTCCGCCGACAGGTAACTTTCATTGATATTGTTTGACCTCTGCATAGACCTTAATTCTAGGACTGTTGTTGAAAGCTCTTTTGAGCTTATGTTACTGTGAACTTCAGTTTTTGTTTATCATCCTCCTGATAAATTTGTCAGATGCAGTCTGATAAATTAGAACCAAAGTTTGCATCCAGTCCATTCCTAATCATCCAATATTGTGGTTCATTATCGTACATATTTACAATCACAAAGCAGAACGTAAAGTTCAAAACCCCTCACAACACATTGGCTTTTCAGCTTTTGGCACTGGTTTTGATTTTACACATTAAAAGAAATTTAAACTGCACTATTAACTCCAGAATGTGGTGCCTGCATTTCAAAAACATAACCGTGTAGTACAGAAGAATAGCATTTTAAATACTATTTGTACAAAAAACTTGACCTTCTATACAAACAATGATTTTATTTCCAGCTATGCTCAAAATGAAAATGGAACATTTCTTTTTTTAAACCTTGAATTAATATTGCTGCGTGTAAGTGTTCTCTTGCATTGTACTATAAGAAAAATTAAATGTAAGTTTTAGAAAGCAAGTTTGTCATTAATGTTAAAAGCTGTAGTCTTCAAATTATATATTAGGTAAAAGTGGCTCTTTTTCTGCCCTTAATGCAAACCCAAGAACAAAACTGTAATATTGCAACTTACCAGACCATAGATTTACTGTCTGTTTTTGTTTTTTTCAGGCTTTCTGCTTTTCACTTTATGATTCTGACATTCACACACTACTTGTCCTGTAGTGTGTTAGTTTTGACGCTGTATCTATGCAGAAGCAGCATTGTAACATTAACACAGACCGTGTTTTAGGACAGGATAACAACATGCTTTCAATAGTATGCTGAGCTGACCAAAAACTAATAGTGTAATGTGTGACTTCATTGGCTGATAGAATAGGAGAAGGATGGAAGGAAAAGTTAGTATTTGTATACAACTTCATCTGCTTATATATCTCTATATCTTGTGTTTTTGTTCTAATATGTGCTTTTGCACATCTTATCCACTTTCCCTTATTTAATAGCTGCGTAAAGCTGTCATGGATCACGTTTCTGATTCCTTCTTGGAGACCAATGTTCCACTTCTTGTTCTGATTGAAGCAGCAAAAAATGGAAATGAGAAAGAAGTTAAAGAATATGCCCAGGTGTTTCGGGAACATGCAAACAAGCTGATTGAGGTGAGATATATATTAAATGAAAAGTTTAGAATATTGGTACCCATATTATTAAAAAAGTCCATACCTGAATTGCATCAAACCACAACACACTACGGTTCACAGTAGTGTACAGCACACTACACATCACAGTTGTGATGTGCTGCACAGGAAAATATAGTGCAGGTGTGTTTTCATAATTTTAGGAATATATGTTTTTGTGGTCAAAATGACTAGATATGATAAACCTATTGAAGATTTTGTGCTGAAGGTCATAGTGGATGTAATTTTTATTACTAGAACAACCAAAAACTAATTGTGAAGTTAGAATCTTGGTCAGCAAAATGTCAACGAATGTTAGATTTCTGCATTTGTTACTTCTGTGTTATCCTAGCAGCTTAGTCTGCCCAGATATTTCCTACACTTAAGATTCCAAGCTGCAGTCATTGTTGTCCTCATTCCAAAGCAGTCTTTCTTGACCTTTTTAACATGAGGGAGCCCTTGAAATACCACTCAGGTCTACAGGCAACCCCTGCTATAATTACTATTTCCATAGCTCACAGTATTAGCATGGTGGTCAGTGGGAAGCATGCCACCTTTACAGATAGCCTGACCTGGGAGGCAGAAATTGTTTATGAAACCCTAGCAACCTGTAGAGGAACATTGGTTGAGTAACTTGTAGAGTATGTCCTCCCTAGACTAATCCTGCTAGTCTCTGTTGGGTGTTGCCAGGGCTGCTGCCCTCTCATAAGATGTAATTCAGGACTTTATTGATCTCATTTTATATCATATTACCCAACTGATTTCTGACACTGATTTTAGAGGCTGCAAATGCTCTACAGTGTCCTCCCGGGCAGATTCAGTGTCTGATTTGCCTCCAGTTTGGCCACATTTGAGTCAGTGGCCTTAGTGACTCTTTTTGATTTATGGGCTGTTACCTAGGGGTTCCACTTCTGTAGGATGGACAAAATGTAAGCCCTTAACAATGCTTTCTTTATTGTTGCTGTTCAAATTTAGGTTGTTTGTAATTAGAACAAGATACTGCTAATTTCTTCTACAAATCTGGGGTGTGGAACCTGTGTTAAGCATGGAATAATTTACTTGATAATATACTGTAGACAGGCAATGTTTTGTCACTTCTTGTTTGGTTTTGTTCCACATTCACAAGTTCACAGCCGTTCCCATTGCAAATTAGTGTGTTCTAAAAAAGAGTGCGTTATTTTGTAAATGTGTAACAGTGTCATAGTTCCCTTTCAGTGATTTTTATCACCATTGTCAAAAAGGCTCTAAGGGATTGGCTTACAATTAACTTTAATAGGACTTTACAGATTGCAAGTACAGTCATGTTAACCATGTTACTGTCCATCCCCTTACAATAGCAGTACTTTGAAGATGTAGTAGAGTAGATGATCTAGCAGGAGACCACTCATACCATCTCCTCCTTATCCTTCCAGAAACAGGCTAGAAACGCACGTGCAATAGTTCTTGTCCGATAATCGTCCAGGGCTATCGTGAAAAATCTTTTCCAACTACAGTTGCACGTGTGTACATAGCCTTAGCTTATTTCCAGTGGGTAGTGAACAGGATCCTTAATCTTTTTTTCCCATACCAAATCCCGCACACTGTAAAATAGTTGACAATTATAGGCCAGGCTGCTTGAGATTTCAGTTCAGCAAAAGCACTGTAATTCCTGCACCTCTCTGGTTTTGTTCTTTCAGTAATTCATCTTTTTCACTGAATGTCCTAAAGAAGCGTACCTGATATTTGTGTTTTTAATTTTTATTTTTTTAGGTTGCTAATTTGGCATGTTCTATATCCAATAACGAAGAAGGTGTAAAACTTGTCAGAATATCAGCAAACCAGTTGGAAGCCCTCTGCCCTCAGGTACTGTTAAAGATATATTGAGTTTGATTTTTTTTAATTCACAAGGAAAGCAAAAACCCCTGCTCATAGTAAAGCTTTTACAAATTCTAGCAAGTAACTACTTCTGGCCAGCTCCACTGGAACCATAAATTAACTTCTGGATTGTTAGCCAAATAGGGCTTTACAACACATGGTCTAAGTGCACTGAAGCCAGCTCTGTACAGTGCTATTAAAGTATCATGCATGGAGAAAATGTTTTCAAACGCCTGCAAGAAACTTTATTAGTCATTAAAGTTATCTACAATAACATCTGGTATGACAAAAAAAGTATGTTTCTTCATCTATTTCTGCTGTAAACTTTTTAGTTCACATTAGTAATCTGGAAACCAAATTTTCAAAATAAAATGCGACCAGGCATGTCCTTCTTGATTAAGACAGGCAATGAAGTAAACCTTTTTTTTTTTTTTTTTAAATCCACATGTCTAAACCCAGACACCATTTTCATTCACTCCTCTTCCAGGTGTTGGATCATGGACATATTGATTGGCCAGGCTGGGATAGTATAATTTAGTCCTGAAAACTCTGAGGGATGTCCTGGCATCCTACTTTGAGTAGTGTTTTATAAAATAAGGATTGCATAGAAGATTTGTAGTTTATGTGGATTTTTAGTTCGGCTTTTACTCATAGCTCACATACTAGAGATTCCAGGTTTGCTAACCCAGCAATTATGATACTCACACTTTACCTGCCGTCTTAATTTATTTTGGACAAGGGGCAACAAGTGTTTATCTCACTAATGGGCACTATAACAGAGCCTGCTGTTGGCTAAAGACAATACCCAAAGCCAGCAGTGGGTGGCTTTAATACTTTAGTATTTAATTTATGCTAAAATAAAAGCTTTCATCAGAATTTTTTATAGTATTTTTCTCTTAACACTTCTGTAGTGCATTAATGAGTGTTGTATTAAGGCAACATTTTCAGTTTGCTGTAAGTGGTTTGTCATGTCAGAACAGATTTTAATGTACTTTCACTATTTTTTTCCTTAATGCACTGCACTAAAAAACACAATTTGCTCACATCATTGTATTGTGATACATTTTTTTGTCTGTGGGTGGCAATGCATTTTAGGGCACCAATACTACAGCAACTACTATAGATTGCTTTTCTGGAAGCACAGAATTTGACTGGGTATTAAAGATTTAAAGTAAAGATAAGACTGTTGATCCAGGGAACATCCGATTGCCTCATAAAATCAGGAAGAAATTTTTTTGCTCCTGTTGGAGCAATTTGTACCTGTATTTTTTGTTGCCTTTCTCTGGATCAACTATGTCCATGGGGTTTTATATCTGCAATATGTTTATTTTCTTAGTGGTTGAACTTTTTTTTTTTTTTTAACCTGACTTACTATGTAACTATGTAGCACAGTTCATAGGAGCCACATATTTCCCCCTTACATTCCTGTATATGCACTCTACAGGTTAAGAAATAGAATGATGTTGTAGATCATGACATGTCTGTAATATAGTGTTAATTGGTAAACTGTATTACAGGTTATCAATGCTGCTTTGGCACTTGCAGCCAAACCACATAGTAAAGTGGCACAGGAAACAATGGACCTGTTCAAAGAGCAGTGGGAAAGACAAGTTCGTATTTTGACTGATGCTGTTGATGATATTACTTCAATTGATGATTTCCTGGCTGTTTCAGGTAATTTTGTCCTATGGTTTTGTTTCTGACATCCATACTAAAATATACTCAAAACATAAAAGGGAAATTAAGGTGTGTGTGTTTATAGCTAATGATATGACTATGGACTCTGTAAAACGCTGCGTAATATGTCTGTGCTATTTAAATACTGTATAATATTAAATGTGGGTACCTACCTAACAGGAACAATACTTTAACTTATTTAAATCTAGGGCACAAATTGCAGCAATCACTTTAACATTCATAACAAAAATTTGTGCTTGTGTCCTCCACAAAGTTTGTTACAAACTTTGCCAGTTTTGAACAAACCAGAGAAAAAAAAGCTGTTCCAGGACATGCCGCTAGGTGTCACCCCCAAAAAATTGTTTTATACTCCAGTAAATATAGTATATATTTAATGTACAGCACTGCGTAATATGTTGGCGCTATATAAATCCTGTTTATTAATAATATAATAATAAAAATATATACATTTTAATTTTAGGAAGTATGATAAGACTATATGCATATTCTAATTCTGTTCAAATTTAAACTGTTCATTTTCCTTTTATCATTCTTTTTATTTCAGAGAACCATATTTTGGAGGATGTTAATAAATGTGTAATAGCTCTTCAGGAAAAAGATGTTGATGGATTGGACCGTACAGCTGGTGCAATCCGTGGACGTGCAGCTAGAGTCATACATGTTGTCACTTCAGAGATGGATAACTATGAACCAGGAGTTTACACAGAAAAAGTTCTGGAAGCCACAAAACTTTTGTCAGACACTGGTATGGTTTGAATAGAATCATCTGTACAAATGCTTAAAACATTTTTTGTATCTTGTTTGGTTTGTTATTTTAATTTATTTAAGTTTTTATTTTAAGAAATAGTAAAATAATTATCAATCTGGTAGAATGCAAGCGTAACTTTTTCTTGTAATGAAGTTTGGTTAGTATCTTGAATACAACTTACATTTATTTATTTGCTCATGGAAACCTAGACCTGCTAAATTTTTTTCTAGAGAGTAAACAGTAGTTAATTGATGGAAAAAAGAAAGTGATTACTCCACAGCAAAAAAATAAACATTTTTTTTCTTATCTTTTTATACACTAATTTTTTCTTTGTTACATCTCAGTCACCACCATCTTCACCTGGTCTTCTGATCTACATCCTTATGTATTGGCCAGGCTGGAATGATATAACTCTTGAGCTTGTGCATGGGAGTTCATTAAGCCCAGGGATGCCAGGATACCAGGCATATTTTGCCATCCTGCACTTAGCTTCCCATGCATCGCCCAGTGTACTTTCTAAAGATTGTGAACAGGCAGGTATGCACGTTTTATTGCACAGCATTGGGACAAGGGATATTGCCTGTTTCTCATCTCCATACAATCCTTCCTGCTCTCAGTCTTTAATTTTGGACCTAAAGCTCCACTTAAGTTTGGTCAAAATACCAGGTGAAGATGGTGGTGCCTGAGATGGAGCAAGGAAAAATGAGTGTATAAAAAAAAATTGCCATTGGGCAGGTAAGTTTGTTATTGCTTATTTAATATTGACCTATTAAAGTTAAATTCATTATGGGCAAAAAATAGTATTAAAAATACATCATTATTTTTTTCCCTGTGCTTTAGTTATGCCACGTTTCACAGAGCAAGTTGAAGCAGCAGTTGAAGCCCTCAGTGGAGACACCAACAAGCCGATGGATGAAAATGAATTTATTGATGCATCCCGGCTTGTTTATGATGGTATTCGTGATATTCGCAAAGCCGTGCTAATGATACGGGTATGATCTAAATGTAGTCATTTAGTGTTTAGTAAGTAGCAGTAAATGCAATGTTCACTGAAAAGTATTTTTTTTGTTACAGACTCCTGAAGAGTTGGATGATTCTGATTTTGAGACGGAAGACTTTGATGTAAGAAGTCGAACTAGCGTTCAGACTGAAGATGACCAGCTAATTGCTGGACAGAGTGCAAGAGTGAGTTTTAGTTGTTTATAAAATCAGATGTGTATCTGTATGTTTCTGTTTATGCACGGCGATGCATAAATTCAATGTATTTAAGCGTGTTGAGATTGTCAAGACGACCTGCTGAAGATATAATCAAGGTTCAGAATGGGCAGGAAGTGGGATTTTAGTGAATCTTAATCCAGAGGGGCTGGTCTGAGCATTTCGAGATTTGCAGATCTGGGATTTTTACACACAACCATCTGTAGGCATTAAATATAATGCTTTCAAAAAAGGAATATATTCAGCAAGTGTCCGTTCACTGGGCAAGAATGCCTTGTTGGTTCCAGAGGTCAGGACAGAATAGCCAGACTTGTTCGACCTATTAGTAAGACACCAGTAATCATTGCAGCCGAGATATGTAGAAGAACATCCCTTAATGCACAACACGTCGAGCCTTGAACCAGCGGGAGACTATGGCTCCCACAGGCTTACCAAATGTGGACCATACAAGATTGAAAATGTGTTTCCTGGTCTCAATTTCTGCTGCAATTTTTGGATGGTAGGCTCAGATTTTGACATCAACCACATGACAGCATGGATCCCTTATGACTTACGGTTCAGGCTCATGGTGGTGTAATGGTGTGGGGAATATATTCTTAGCACACTTACTGCCACCTGAGAATTGTTTAACTACCACAGCCTACCTCAGTGCTGTTGCCAACTGTTACTTCAATTTATTTATTTTTTTCTGATGGTCATTTCCAGTTGGACACTGTGCCCTATCATAATGTTCAAACCATCCCAAACTTTATTTTTTGAACATGACAAAAAGTGCACTGGCCTCTACAGTCACCAGATTTCCATCCAATATAGCATGTTTAGGATGTGGTTGAGCGGGGGATTTGAGTAATAGATATGTAACCAAAAAACTGCAGTGGTTCTAAGGACAGGGGTCCAACCTGGTACTAGCAAGGTGTACATAATAAAGTGGCTGGTGAATAAATGTTGTGTGTGTGTGTGTGTGTAAGTGCGAATAAATAAATGTGGCACTTTTAGTGTTTTAACACTAGAAAATGTGTAAATCTGCCTTAGTTTCCCTAAACATTGATAATGTAATATAACCTATTTCTTGCCGGACCCTGCCGTGCAGCTCTCTTGTGTTCAGCAGTAGGTATCATGTGCTTGTAATTGGCATTGATATTTCTAGTATGTATGCCATTGTTCATGTCCTCTGGGACAAATGAAAAGGCAGTCAGTTTGAGGTAGGTCATGGTAGTGGCCAATGAGTGGCACAAGATGTCAACACCTGTAGTTTATAGCAATGGGTGATGCAGGATGCTGACTTTTGTGTGCAGCGATTGATAGTTGATGCTGTGATTTACACCTCTGGTGTAAATCACCAGAGCCAATTTGTGAAGTCTCTACATAGGATCGACATATTATACCAATGGCTTTTATACGGTTATTTTGCCCAACACCTATTCTTTGACCTGTTAGTAAATATTAAATCAGGACAAATCGTTATTCATCCTTGGCTTTGTAAATTTTGTTGATATGGAAATAGTTCTGGGGAGAGATCTGGGTTTTGAGAAGGAGGACCTCCATTCTAACTGGTTGAGTGTCTTATATATTATAATTTGTTACATGGGAATTTAGTCACCATCGTCTGTTAAGTTGACTTTCCTAAGCTCTGAATCATTGCTGTTGTCAGTGGGACTTAATCATCCCAAACATAAGTTTGGATGTACCAGTCTGGTAATTTCTACAAATATTGCTTAACCTAAATAATGGTGTAGATTTGTTTCTTTTCCCCTCACTGCATTTGTAATTCCCAGAATATGTGTGTTTTTTGCCTTTTATTCAATTTTTTTCTGCTTTTTACCTTCCTTTATTATCATGAGGCGGATAATAGGTCCCCTATTTCAGTTGTTCACATACTGATCTTGGGCACGCACAGAAGGGGCATTTTTTCCACTGAGGGGAAAGCGATGCTGATCTCACACATGCGCAGTGAGATTGGCTTTTTTTTCCCTCCTTCACAGCCGCTACGGCACCCAATCTTGGACCTGTGCAGTACGAGATCCGGTGACCAAGATGTGTACATATACATCCTTGTCTGTCAAGGGATTATAGTATGTTCAAAATAATTTGCACACTGACAAACTTTAGTAGTAGGGGGCCTGTTTTGAAGCTTGTAGTACATTAAATGCTGTGTACCTTGACTATTGTTTAAAAAATAACTATATTACCTTTTTGGCAAAAACATTTTTTGTAAGGCAATATGTTGTAAAGAGAAAATAAATTTTTGAGAAAATAAAATATATATCACTAATAGTATGTTAGGTCTTTTATTTTAAGAATGTTCCCTTTCTATTCTGTGGTAGGCAATCATGGCTCAACTTCCTCAAGAACAGAAAGCTAAAATTGCTGAACAGGTTGCTAGCTTCCAAGAAGAAAAGAGTAAGCTGGATGCTGAAGTATCAAAATGGGATGACAGTGGAAATGATATCATCGTCCTGGCTAAGCAGATGTGTATGATAATGATGGAGATGACAGACTTTACAAGGTGTGCTTTAAGAATCAGTATTTTAGAACTGGAATTTGTTTTCAATATGTTCAATATATATATATATATATATATATATATAATTACATTTTCTTCAATGTTTTTTTTCAGAGGAAAAGGACCACTTAAAAATACATCAGATGTGATTAGTGCAGCCAAGAAGATTGCAGAAGCTGGATCACGAATGGACAAATTAGGACGCACTATAGCAGACCATGTAAGTACATTCTAATTCATGGGGGAGCAGGGTTTTGTTATGGATTATTACAATTTTTTACCTGTAAAGGTCCTCCTTCATCAAGGTCATTGTATATCTAATTTTTCTTTTGAACTTCTGAGATTTGTTTTACTAATCTACACACTTTGGAAACCTTGAAAGGTGTGGTGTGTAGAGAACACATAATCTTTACTTTCCAAAGTACTGGAAAAATATTTATATAAATGTATTTTTTTTCACTTACAGAATATATTTATTTACTTTTAATTTCTTTAAAATTTTACTTGCAAAAACATGCAGTTAGGTTTATTGGCTCCCCGTCAAAATTGGCTTAATTGGCTTCACCCTGACCCTGCTTGGGGTGGCACTGGCCAGAGCCGTGGACCTTCCAAAGGCCCGGAGAAACATCACTATTGGGCCGTGTATGGCCAGAGTTTGCCCATGCCTCCATTAGACTGTGTAATAGACATATGATCATGGTGGGGGTATTTAGTGATATGACAATGGTCTTTGTAAAGCACAACATTAATATGTTGGTGCTTTATAAATACAAGTAAATAAAATACCTGAGGAACACAAGAAGTCTATTATAATTCTTACACAGCCACCTGAAGAATGATTACACAATGGCAAACAAATTATAAGCCATATCTTTTTCAGTTCTGCTGTAGGGAAGACTATCGTCTGTTTGCCAGTCCCTTGTTTTCTTTACTAAAGCTGGTCCTTTCAATTGCAGCTAATGCAGTGGTCTTCAACCTACCTTTTGGAGTACCATGTCCAAATCCAGTTTGGACTGAAGGTTGTGTGTATAGTGTGGAAGTGGTCTTAAAGAGGAACTAAACTCACAATGCCCCAAAACACAAAAAATACACTTACCTTTAATCCGCAGGGCAGTCCAATCCATCAGGTCCATCCATCTCTTCCATCGGAACCCGCGTTGTCCCAGCCTCCGTCTTCGAGCCAGCGCTTCAGGCGCCACCACCTTCACCTCCTCTTCCGGGTTCTTCTTCCTATGTCACCTGATTCAGTTGCGAGATTGGGTGATGTAGGTTGGAAAAAAACTTGCCGATTCCACTGCGCATGCCTGAGTTAGAGAGTTTTTTCCCCTTTTGATGAAAAGGCTCTCGGACATGGGCAGGAGCAGCACCCAAGAGCCTCCAGGGATGCGTGACATAGGTATGCACTCCCATTCATTCTCGATTTCCTCGAGAAATAGGAGGCGGTGCTGCACCTTTTTTTTTTTTTTAAATGGTGTTGCACTTTGCAAGAAAAAAAAAGATAAACAACAGAATTTTTACTTTACATTAAAGGGTTGTCTACCCTTTTATGTTATGTGGAAATTCTGAGTTTAGCTACGCTTTAGGTTCTGGTAAAAGTTGGCCACAGAGCCCTTTCTGGGTCTAGAGCTCTTGACACTACCTCGGTGCTTCACCTGTCTCTGAACACCCACAGTGATTAGACTCACAGGCCTAGCACCAGAAATCGCATAATTTACTATGTTCACTGGTTTCTAATGCATAGAGACATTTTGGGAAGGATTCTTCATGTACTTTACAGGATGGAGTGCCATGTGCACTCCGTGCCACCATGCATCGTAACAGGATCTTTTTTCTGCTACTGTTTTTTATTGCATGTGGCACTCTGATCCTCTGGGTGTTTATACAGCCCCTCTACAATGACTTGATTTTGTACCAGCCATCTGAACCTCATCTTGTACTAGTTCTGGTATGGTGAATACCCAAGACCTTGGGTTATTTCTGCTGTAGGCCAGTCAGTGTAGCACCTTAGCAAGGTGCTTTTAATCCATTGGAAGCCCCCCTTGTTTTTCAGAATCCATCCATAGCTTCTAAAAACCTTTTCTAGAACTGTTCTCACTTGCTGACCCTACCTTTCACTACATTTTAGGTAAAGTCCCTTTAAAATAAATCTTACCACTCTTTTTTGCTGGTAATCAGGCCATAGATTTTCAGGTTTACAAAACACATGTTCTCAAAGTTATACCAGGTGGACATTGTGGTTGTATCAGAAGCCAGCTATTGACGTAGAATCTTGGAGTTTATGTAGATCTTTGAGATGCAGGCACTCTCTACTTCTTGTTGTTGTTCTAGGCCTGTTTGTGTTCCTCAATATACAAAATTGAAAGTTGGGATCTTTGATAAAAGTTATTTCTTTTGCCTATTTTGTGACATGGGTTCCACACCTCTGTGTTTAAGCATTTTATTTTTGTTTTTTTTTTCTACAAAATTGAGGCATGCCTGGTACAGGAGAGTCAGGCAATGTTCCTTCCACAGTAAAATTAAAAAAAAAAAAAAAAAAAAAAACCCTACCTGCACAATTACAATTTTTTTTTATTGCACTTGCCTGTCCTTGCTCTAGTGTGGGTGCCGTCACCTTCACCCAATCTTCTTGGAGTTGGGTCATTGGCTATCTTTATTGACCAGGATGACATAACCTAGCAGGTGAGGCTGGTATTCTGACAAAGACTGCTGTAAGCTAATTTTATTAACATCACCCATACCCTTATGCAAAAAAACCCTGGCTGATCAGTCATTTTCAAAGCAAAACATTTGTTCTACTTTATGTAAAATTTACTTTCCTTGAATCTATTAGAGTAGGAAAGCATTTAACGGTGAGTACAAAAATCCTATCTTGTGCTGATCACTGTTAGCACTAATGAGTTGTTTTTTTTTTTTTATTACTACTATTTTTTTATTTACTATTATTTTTTTCAGTGTCCTGATTCTACCTGCAAACAAGATCTCTTGGCATATCTTCAGCGCATTGCTCTTTACTGCCACCAGCTTAATATTTGTAGCAAGGTCAAGGCTGAAGTTCAGAATCTTGGAGGAGAGTTGGTTGTCTCTGGAGTATGTATCAGATTTTATTTTTTATATATATTTATATTGTAATGATTACAGCCTGTAATGTAGCATTATTAAATGCATAGTAATTACATTGAAATGCCTCCTAAAAGGAGAGGTTCTCTCTAAAATGTTTTTGTTTACCATTAACAAATTCATTTACCATTCACATTTGTATACAAGTGATGTCTAATTGGGTTGTAATGTATTTGCTTTGCTATACTTCTGTTATACAAGGATATGCCTTTTAAAGAAGGGTTTAGGTTACAGATAACTTTCTGTAGCATAATTTTTGCTTTCTTCATGGTTGAGGTTGCAGACCCTATTACACCCAGTCTTGTTCCCCTTAGAGTCTTGGGTGTAATGGTAAATTGTCTTCAAAGAAGTGCATTATTCCAGGTAAGTGCAGCACACCTTCTCAGCTTGAAGCAAGACACTCCTGTTTCTGGACAAACTGGTTTGTTTCTCTCCGAGGGTCAACATGTCTATTCATTCATTATGGTGAATTCTAGGTCAAGAATATATATATTTATATAAATAAATATAAAGTGACTCCGCTCTAACTTAATAACCATAAATGCACAATAAAGCGGGTACAATTTCAATAAATGCTGGAAGCAATTTTGGCGTTCAGAGGATTTTCAACAGGAATACGCTGAATATTGAACAGATAAACAACTAATCTAATATGTAAACCAGAATTCACACTTCAATATTGTATGCGCAACAATCAACTTGCATTAATGAAGATATGTGATTCACCAGAACAACAAAACCGTACAGAAATCATAGCTATTCTAGATTGGTTACTAATTTTGTTGTTGTCTGAATAGAACTGCTGAGAAGGGGTCCGTTTGCTCTGTTCCCACTATTTTGTTTCCTGCCCTTTGCACTCCTTCCTTGATACAGTACACAGCAACTCTTTGTGTCAATCTGCACATGACAGCTGGATAATCTTGCACAGCAGTTGAAAAATCGCAAAAGAATGTGCACAATATTAGTGTAAAATAGGTTTAATCTTGCACTTGAAATATTACAACAATGAATCCAGCACTAGTGATTTTAAAATGAAAGTGTACGTCAAAAAGTACACATCCCAGTGTGTTTTTACTACTAGGAGGCGTCTTCAGGGGTAGAAGCACAATCTATACAATCAGATTTAAACGATAGTACAAATTAATTATTGATACTAATGAGTGTTCTCTGGGTTAACTCTTGCAGTCCTGTAATCAATTTCAGTCCTTTAACATAGGATCTGTTAATCCAGTAATAAATCCAAATGCCTGGAAAAATAAAATATATATACAGGTGGGCTCACGTTTAGGGGAGAATAGATTTTAACCCAGATGACTCTTTAAAGAGGATAAAAGGAGGAGAGCTTGATCCTAGCAGTATCAATTGGTCCCACTATTAACACTTGGTTTGAATAATTATGGTGTGATTGGTGATTAGATTTTTAATTTTGCAGCCAGACCCTCAGTCATCTATACATAAACAACATTTTTTGTGGTATACTAGTGGTACCACCCGGAGAGAGAAAAGGAGGGGTTTTTTGGCTTGATTATGTAGTGTTTCAAAATATATATAAAAATTTCATAACAGAATAGTAAATTTAAAATACAAACTTTTTATTAGATCTTTAATATTTCATATCCCATAAACAGCCGGCCTGCTTCTCCCTACTGGGCTTGTTCAGGGCATTGAGGAACTTTGAGCATACATAGCTTCTGCTTGTTTCAAGCGGGAATGGCTTATAGAACAGGTTGACCGTTTCTATTTGGTGGAATGTACTGGTATAGGCATCCAATCAATTGGTTAACATGCTTCCAAAATCTGAGTTGAATAAGGCTATTTATTATATTTTGTGTTTGGTATAGAGTTTCTGCTTGTTATTGCGTCTAATTGAGCAAAGCAGCAGGTGGGTGGGTAAGTGTTCATGTTTGTGGCAGAACAAATTTAAATGTCTATAAAGGAAGTATCTTCCTGTTTAATCAGAGGTTCATGGTGGGCCAGGCGGCAGCCGTTCCAGCAGGAGCTGCTGGAAAGGCTGCCGCCTGGCCCACCACTCAACCTGTTCAATAAGCCGTTCCCACTTGAAACAAACAGTTTTTGACTAAGAAGTAACAAACACTAAGTTCCTTAATCCCCTGAAGAAGCCCAGTAGGGCGAAACGCGTCAGAAATTGGTGCCATATGAAATAACATACTGTATATAATATATAGCATTTATAGACGGCATTGTATAGCTTTGTAGAAAAAAAACCCTCCCCACTGCATGAATATAATGCAGTTAGGATAAGGGTCATATAAGTGATCTAAGTTTGTATTTTAAATTTACTATTCTGTTATGAAATGTGTGTGTATATATATATATATATATATATATATATATATATATATATATATATATATTTTTTTTTTTTTTTTTTTTTTGCAACACTACATCGGGGGTCAGCAGACTCCAGCCTTTAGGCCAGATACGGCTTAGCCAGTAGTTCGTTCCAGCCTAATGCCGGCCGGCAACCTGTGGCTACGGAACCACGTGTTGCCGGCGGATCGGCCAGGGGGCGTTAGGATTTATCGGCGCACCGGTGCCGCCCCTTGCAGTTGCTCCCCTTTTTCCGGGTCCAGCCTGGTGTGCTCCTGCCCACCCCATAAATGGCCTAGTGGCCATAAAACTTTGCCGACCCCTGCACTACATAATCAAGCCAAAAAAACCCTACTAAAACCCTACGCCAAGTAAATTATTCCCATTGAATTAGTTAATTGGGTAGTTTAAATAAATAACATCTTTGATGGAAAAACTTAATCTAGTGTTGTCATAATTTAAAGGCATAATATACTTGCATTTTGAGCAGGCTCAACATGGAAGAGTATTTTGTTTATAGGTCAACAAGGTGGCTGGCATTGCTGGTTAGACTATCTATACCTGCTATGATAGATCTAACGGGTGGATCAAATGTATTTTTGTGAATTTTGGAAGCGCATAAAAAGTGGGAGTTTTAGGAAACAAAACTTTTAGGGAATTCATAGGTAGCCTTATCAATAATACTTTTTTGATCTGAGACAGTCAGTATATTCAGATGTGCATTGACTATTAAACCAACAATACCATTGGGAATTATTTAATATCTTCAAACACATTTCCTTTTAGTGCGAAACATTAAGTACTGCAATGTTTCTTCCCTTTTATGCCTGTTTATTAACAATGGTGGTATTTTGTTGAAAAGAATTCAGAGCTGATTTGTAAAAGTTTAGGTAAATTGCCACATGTAAAAGAGTTTGTCTTGAGTTCAGAAATCCTAGGATATATGGGTTGGTGTGAAAATTATAAAAACGTGACAATTTCGTTTTGATTTTAGGTATTTGAAAATTTTTTGTCTCAAAATCAGATGTAGATGTTTGTTCTGGTTCTATGTCAATGGTCATTAAATCTTCATTTTCATTTATTTCATTGAATAAGGTCTCTTAGTACCCTGAAATCATTTATAGTGTATGATGCAAATTCATCCAATGTTTGAAAATACATTTTACGAGTAAACAAATAAAGATCTTTAAGAAAAGCAAATGTATCTAAGTGTTTGGTGGGACAAAAATTAAGACCCAGTCTAAATACTTACAACTCAGTTTAGTTAAAAACGTAATCAGAATACCTGTGAGCTTTGGATATATCAATTATTGCAGGCACTTCCATAAGCCCTGAAAGTTTTTTTTCAAGGGTTCCTCCATGTTAAAGTCAAGAGAGACCCTCAACTAAACACTTGATCAATCGACTATTGGGACAACCAATTTGAACTCTTTGATTTGCGCATTATCTATGTACAACAACTATGTAGCAATGTTGGTCTAATTGCAGAAATTCCCAAGGGTACTATTGTGCATAACTTTTTTTTATTTAGCTCAGTCCCTAACCTCCTGGGCAGTTCATTTCTGTCTGGTTATATTTTTTTCTACCTATTCTATTGTTTTGTTTTTTTTCTACCCTGAGTCACACTCGGGGTTACCGCCCAGGAGGTAACATACATTTTGCCTAAATTGCAAAATTTAATAAGCCACCTAAAATGAGTTTGTTGCATTTTTGTTTTCCTGTAGACATACTGTGAATTCTGTGTTGATAAGTGATCAGAACATGCAATTATATTTTATTTTTTTTTAAATATTTTAGGTTGACAGTGCCATGTCTCTGATTCAAGCTGCCAAGAATTTGATGAATGCTGTGGTCCAAACAGTTAAGGCATCTTATGTGGCCTCTACTAAGTACCAGAAATCACAGGGAATGGCATCTTTAAATCTCCCAGCAGTCTCATGGAAGATGAAAGCCCCTGAGAAGAAGCCTCTTGTAAAGAGAGAAAAGCAGGATGAGACCCAGACCAAAATAAAGCGTGCATCTCAAAAGAAACATGTAAACCCTGTGCAAGCACTTAGTGAATTTAAAGTTATGGAAAGCATATAGGCAGATATAGTTTGAACATATAAATATATAATGTGATTTGTTTTATTTTGCATTATTTTTGTATTGAATTCTGATGAAATTTCTAGTCAAAATAAGAGTGTAAATGATGGCAGTAGACATCAAAATAAAAATATAACTTAAAGTGGTATGGAAACACTATTTGCATTGCCTTTGCTCCTTTTAGATCAATTTGCCTTATGCTAGACACACAGTAGGCAAATTGGAAAATCATTCAATATTTCTTGGGAAAAGAAAAAGGAAGGGACTTCAATAAATAGTGGGGCCAATTTATGTAACTGGTTGGAGAGACTATACATAAGACAAAATTGTACTCTGGGATGTTGGATTTGTAAATTGTCAGTTTAAAATTTGATTTTGTCATATTTGGTTAAGAAAATGCTTTAATACTTTGTGCTTAGTGTATGTGAATGTCAAATCATGGTTAACTGTACTAGCAATACATTAAAGACACAAAACTGAAAACACTACATTTTTGTTAACAGCAGAGGTACTATATTTGTGGAATCCCTTTTTAGTATGGTTATATCGCAACTTGTTGACACTCTCCACTTCTGAGGGTTAGGCTTCATACAAATTAGGTTGTACTTCATATATAAATACTTAGCCAGTAGCTAAGAATACTTTATACCAAAAGTAGAATAGGTAATTTTTATTCCAAGCATCTGATGGAGTAGGAAATAAACTTTTTGACAAATGATAAGTTAAAAACATGAGTTTTGCCATACCACAGACTTTGTTATTCTCATGTACCTCTACGAAAAAATGAAAATCTCCCAAATTCATGTTGTATTGTAGACATTATGTTTTTTTTTTGTTTGTTGTTTTTTTTTAAGTAGTATGCAAGTTTTGTGCTATGTTTAGATTCCTACATACCTGGATGGCAAATATATTAAAAACACTGCCAGTGTGAGTTAACCTTAACACAAACAAATATTAAGGCTGATTAAAACAGAAAATATAAATAAAAATACAGCTAGAAGTACAAGCAGTCAAACCATATTATCATTTCCCCCAAAATTGACTATTAGCTTAGTTTATATTGAAAATTAGCAACGAATTGTATGTATGTACTTGTTTGCTTATTTTCAACAATGATAGAATATGTGGGCTGCCATTGTTGACCTATATTTCTGCAAAACTTTAAAGTCTGGACCTTACCTTGAGTTCTGGTTTGCTGACTGCAGGTAAGCACCAACAAAGTATGTAAGCTAGTGGAAGCCAAAAAAAAAAACATTTAAAGGAAGAGGTCTAAAATTGCAGACCCATAAAAAATTTTTATTAAAGAAAAGACAGGGAATAATAAACTACTTTGGAAGTGGGGCTTTACATTGGCCTAAACAGGCAAATGTTCACAAACATAATAAAAAAAACCTTAGTATGTACTAAGCTACATACACATGTTCAATTACTGCTGCTAAAAACAATTATTCATGATAGTTTCCAGCAACAAAGGAGTGCCCAGATGAACGAACAAGTGCTGTACATATAAAGAGAGGGAAAATGAACCAGTGTCACTCAACTGTGCCCTCTTTCACTTGTATTGCAGTTGTTCAGCATCGGTCACTAATGGATCTGTCGGGACAGATCCATGAACAAAGGTGATCTCTACATGCCATATTCTCTCCTGAGACAAGCCCCAACCGTTCATATCAGGAGAATATTCTGACGTGTGTACATTGCCTTGATGGCAAAATATGGTAAAATCAGTTAAGAGTTTTAACAAACAAAAAATACACGTCCACATAAACAAAGCCCTTGTAGATGAAGAGAAGGAATGTTTAAAATATATTAATATATAAAAAAAATATATATTAATATCAAAAACAAATGAAATCTGGTAAAAATATATATTTATACACTGCAGGTTTTGCAGTAAATATTTATAAATATTTTTATTTGAAATAATTAAATTTTTTTCTTATCAAAAAATCCTGCATTTGCAGGAAATACAGTTGGCAAGATCTTTTTAGATGTCAATTTGGAATGCATTTAGATGTTAATTTGTTGACGTAATCTGATGAGGTTTTACCCCATGTTTCCAGAGCACCCCCCAAAATTTGGATTGCCTTAATGGGCACTTCTATATACTTGTCAATCAGGCTGTTCCCATAACAGCTCAAAAGGGTTGATATAGAATACCAGTGGTCTGCTTCTTTTCTAAGTAGTGCTTGCATAGTTTGGAGGTGTTGTAAAAATGGACACATCAATTTCTAAATTTGTTTAACAAATGGAATGAAGTTTGTGAAAACACTGAAAATCTTTCTTTTCTGTTTTTCATTTTGCCTGTTAAATAAATATTCACGTTAACTAACAAATTACAGGTTTTATTTTTTATTTCATTTTTTAATTTAGGTTTTTGTCTGAAATTCTTGGCACATCTGTTCTATCTCTTGGCATATCTTTTTAGTTCCTATTAAAAATAAGGACTCTTTCTGCCATCTAGTGGCCAATGTCAAAAGTACGCAGCTTGTCACAATAGGAAATGCTATCTGTGTAAGTGAAAATTATGAGCGTATCAAGAGTGAACTGACGGGAATAATTCATAAATTGAGCCTTTAGTGTCCACATTTTGGTGAAAATGGAGTTTCTACATACAAGTACAAAAGGTCAAATGAAATACAGATGGACTAAATTATGTTGTATATTTACATAAAATATGTAAAGGCCAAATAAACAGTATAACACAGCATACAATTAAAAAAAGATATTCTAGGGTAATGATGAAATATACAACCCTAACTATAACTTAATGAAATTACATGAATGTTTTCAAAAATGCCAAATGTTAATAGATAACAAATAATATACAGATACATACAATACTCAGTGTTTACCTTTTTCATCCAATCAAGAGGGAGGTTGCAGAACATGTGCAAAAGCTCTGCTTGGGATTCTGGGAGCAGTTTCCACATATAGGTTGTTCCCATAGGATCTTTCCAATAAAGGGAGAGGTCATGTGGGGGTTTTCTGGGATATTGAGCTAAACATAAATGTCCTAAATGTAGTTATAGTCTATTTTAGTGAAGATATCTCTAGTTCAAATGAGTACACTTTTATTGAGTACATATTTAAGGGGTAACAAAGAGAAGACAAAACCAAGAAGAGGAGACGGCACAGCCTGCTGGCTGGGCTGTCAACCAGTTTCGAATCGAGATCTATTTGCAGCGTGCCTGTAATAGGCTTGGCTGCAACGTGCACATGGTGTTGCATGTGCGCCTCTACGTGTGGTCATCGGCTCACTCCCCAACTAATTTGGACTTAATAGTGATATCTTAAATCTATTTTTTTAGTTGACAGGTTGAGTCTATCTGCCTTTCATGCTGTACACTGAACAAGTTACAATTGTTACACAAGTTGTGCTCCAGTTCATCTTGGTGAGAATCTCTAAACACATTACTATACCAATAAGTAGTAACCATTTAAATCCTACAATATTAGGATATGCAATTTTTGTCTTGATAAAGAATTCTACCTCTATCTGGTATTAACCCTTCCTATATAAGGTTTCTTTAAAACATAGAACAAGTTTTTATTTTTATTATTGCATTTTTATTTGTGTATCCTTTTTCTATCATGTTGAAATTTTTATATACAGCATTAGTGGTATAACCCTAGCAATATAGTTTCCCTCTTTTGTACTTTTTAATAAGAGTTTCTAATTCCTCAATAATTACACATACTTATTACCTTTAAATACCCAATGTAATGTTTCTTTACAACTTACATGTATTTAAAAACTATGTACTGTTGTATTGATGTTAGTGACTTGTCTCAAGCACCCTGAGGAAGCCAGGAGTGTATAACTAAGAGACCTTAAGACATTGTTTCAAGTGTTTCAAGCAAACTTTTCCCCTATGGGTAAATGGACTATAGCTACATATAGGAACTTTGTTTAGCTCAATATCCCAGAAAAACTCAAATAAGGCTGTGGAATAGGGAGTATCTTGTGTAATAGAAATTGTTGATGAGGTTGAGACATGGGTGGTGTTGAATATGAAGATGCATAAAACACAGGTAATTATCGGAGTCTCCTGTAGGCCCCATAGTGCTAAGGAAGAAACGAAGAATCAACTACTAGCACAGATAGGAAGGGCTGCAAAAGATGGCAATATTTTAGTAATGGGAGATTTAAACTACCCGGACATTGAGTAATGGCACTACAGGTACAGCAAAAAGGTGGAAATTTATGAATTTAATACAAGATAATATTATGGTACATTTTATTGAAGCCCCCACTGGAAATGATACTCTGCTGGACCTATTTGTTCTTCTAATAATCCAGAGCTTATAACAAATGAGCATATAAAAGAGAATCTGGGATTAAGCTTCTCACAAAAATTTTAGCTAATAGACTAAACAAATTTTTGGGAACCAAACATCAAACTAGGGACCATGCACAAACATCAACTAGGTTTTGTGCCTGGCCGTCAAGCACCAGATGGTACTCGCAAAGTTATCACTTTTCTTACATGAAACATCTCTGAAGAAATTGTCTGGTATGGTATTGGCACTTGATAGTAAATCAAGATCATAAAGCCTTTGATTCTTTATCCTGGGACTATCTAATTAATGTATATTTTGCCCAAATAGGGTTTTAAATCCAGATTTTTGGTTTGGCTTCAAGCCTTATACTCTACTGCAACAGCTAAAGTTTGGTATTCAACGTTCACATTGCCTGCCTTCCACGTTCAACGTGGTAATAGACTAGGCTGTCTTCTCTCGCCATTACTAATTATCCTGATGCTAGAACCACTAGCCCACCTAATCAGATCCCACCCACATATTTCTGGAATTGTTTTGCTGACGACATGCTGTTGACCATCACTCAACCTATGGTATCTCTCCAACCTATCCTACAATTATTACAAGATTTCAGGCAAATTTCTGGCTTATCTATCAACGAGGGGAAATCGGTTGCCATCGATTTTAATCTATCGGCCGAAATGAAAACACAACTACAATCATCCTTTAGGTTCCAATGGTCGGAACCCCGACTGGAATATTTGGGGATTAACTTAACCTGGTCTACAGACCTGTTATACCCCTCTAATTATCTGACGTTATTGAAAGACATAAGGGCATTTTTACACAAGTTACCCTTTATCTTGGGTTGGCAGAATAAACTCTGTATGCAAATTCCGCTGTCCCTCTTTGGGTGCAGATAGAATCAGGCTATAGTAAACTGGTAGCGTTTGAAATCATACCCTGGCTACCCCCAAAGGTTTTGCCCTTGGTAATATGAGACAAATACTAAGGGTATGGAGCGACATTACTTACTCCAGCGGCCTCCCGTCTCCACACTTACCTTTGCTTACTGTACAGCATAACCCTTTATTTGCACCTGGGTTGAAATCACCGTCTGCTTTCCAATGGTGGGTGGACCACGGATATACTACCTCACACTCCCCGCTGGGGAAATCAGGCGTTCTCAGCTGAGAGGCCATAAATAGCTCCTACAGAGCGCCTAGTGCAGAAAATTTTCCTTTACTCACAATTGAAACACTGGGTTGCATCCCTACTAAATGTGTTATCTGCTAAATTATCGGTACTGGAGCACATTTGTATATGCACTCCTTTAACTGCCAAATTGATTTCACTACTTTATTCTGAACTGAAAAAAAGCACTAACCCCCATTTGCACCTATACATGGTACAGTGGGAAAAAGATTTTAAATGTCCGAAATTAAGCGGGGAACGGTGCCATGTATGGTCGAAGGCGACAACTTGTTCTAGCAACATTACTATGTTTGAATCATATTTTAAGGTTGCCATGAAATGGTACATGGTTTCTGACCAAAAAAAAAAAATTCTCTTCACAGGCCTCAGGTTTATGTCTCAGAGGCTGTAGGGGAATGGGTATGCAGGCTCATGTGTGGTGACAATGCCCGCTCATATTTCGTTTCTGGGGCAGGATTTTTAAACTGATGAGTACACTCACCCAGTCATCTTTATCAAGGGATCCTTGGATGGTGTTATTTCATTTCAAGCCCCCAACCCTACCAAATATTCAATCTAAATTGTGCTCTTATGTCCTTTTGATGGCTAAGCAGACCATGGCTAAACATTGGAAGCAACAGCTCGTCCCCTATCACAAGGTTTTACTCAGGGTGGATGCTATATTCATTAATGAAAAATTGTCAAACTCGGTGAATGATACTTACGATAAGTTTGCTAAAGGGAGAGACCCTGGCTCCAACATTCTCTGACTAATTTGTCCCAGTTGACTTTATTGAATTTATGGTGAATATTGTTAATGTTTTAAGCTTATGATGATGTGCTTTCTGTACTGTAACCTCATAGACTTGTAACCTTGTTATATGTGTTCCCAGTTTTTTGTTTTATTCCCATCCCCTTTTTTATGTAAGTTTACTGAATATTGTGTTCTGTGCATAAATTGTTCAAATTGTTAAAAAGTTAAAAAAAACCTATTAAAAAAAAAAGGGAATCTGGGTAGCAGTGACCATAATATAATTTCATTTATTGTAAATTGTAAACAGGAAGCAAAAAAGGAAACATAAAAACAATGAATTTTAAAGAGAATCTGGGTAGCAGTGACCATAATATGATTTTGTTTTTTGTAAACTGTAAACAGGAAGCACAAAAGGGAAAGCTAAAAACATTACAGTAAATTTTCCATTATTAAGGATGCTCTCTGTGACTTGGACAGGGAGAGAATATTGTTCTCAAAGATCACAGAACAGAAAAGGGAATGTTTCAAGTCACAAACACAACTACACACACAGTGAAAATATATTCCAATGGGTATATAGTTTAAGAGGCTAAAATAAAACCCCTATGTGGCCCACAGCTAATGATTACCAAGTAACAGGTAAGTTTAACTTCCATAATTAGAAAAATCCTAGAAAGTTTGATAAAGAACCACATAGAAGATTTTCTGCTAGAAAATAATATTATAAGTGATAGCATGGATTCAAGAAAGACCGAAGTTTTCAGGTAGACAGTGGAGTAGCAGTTGATATAATGTACTTGAACTTTGCTAAAGGATTTGACACAGTACCCTACAGATGGGTAATATGCAAGTTAGGGTCTATAAGTTTAGAAAATGCAATCTGTGAATGGAAAGTGAAGTAGCCCGAAAGACCACATTCAGAAAGTAGTGATTAATAATTCATACTCTGAATGGTCTAAGGTTATTATTGGTGTGCCCCAGGGTTCAGTTTTGGATCCATTACTGTTTAACATCTTTAAAAAATGATACAGAGTTTGATATTAAAAGTACCATTTCTGTGTCTCTATGTGCAGATGTCTATAATCTACAAGCAGATCTGGATGTACTGTTTGATTGGGCATCCAAGTGGCAAATGACATTTAATATTGATAAATGTAAAGTTATGAACTTGGGGGCAACATGCATGCTTCATACTGTCTAGGGGGAGTCAGAAATAGGAAAGCATCTGGGAGTTCTAGTAGATCATAGACTTAATATTAGCATGTAATGCCAGGCTGCAATATCTAAAGCTAGTAAAGTACTTTCTTGTAATAAAAGAGGAATAGATTGCAGAGATGGAGACATAATCCTGCCCCTGTACAAAGCATTGGTCAGACCACATCTGGAATATGCAGTCCAGTTTTGGGCACCAGTTCACAAAAAGGGTATTGTGGAATTGGAGAGAGTGCAGAGAAGGGCAACTAAACTCTCTTCCCAACTATTCACTTTAAGATTGAGTCTGGAGGAAAAGAAGGAATATCGGCTAAGGAAGGTATTCTACACTGTAAAGTCTGTGAAAAAGTGGAATAGACTCCGTCAGGAGGTAGTTTCAGCAACTACTATGGATTGCTTTAAGAAAAAGTTGGATGCTTTTCTGGAAACACAGAATATAACTGGGTATTAAAGCTTTAAAGTAAAGATAACAGAGACTGTTGATCCAGGGAACATCCGATTGCATCACTGAATCAGGAAGGAATAGTTTTCCCCTGGAACAAATTGTACCAGGGTTTTTTTTTTCCTTCCTTTGGATCAACTATGTCCATAGGGTTTTATATATGGGATATGTTTATTTCCCTAGTGGTTGAACTTGATGAACTTGATGTCTTTTTTCAACCTGACTATTATTATTATTTTCTACCATCCACCATTGAAGTTTCACTTTGTCAATATCATAATGACTTGAGATTTGTTTTAATGCCGACTAATGTTTAAAAGTTATAAATGCGAAGAACCTGGTGAGGTTGATTCTGCACCACCTCTATCTATAGAAGATCCATACTTCTATGTACCGCATTATGTTCCTAGTCAGACTTTGAAAGAACTGACAGCTGTCAAGGTTTGGGAAACCCAAACCACCCAAAACATGTGGCCTCAAAATCAATTCTCTCCTGAGCTTTTTCATAGACTTACCAAAGACCCCTTTTCATAGACCCCTATAGAAAAGTGAACAGCACCTAGTTCATTTATATCACTCAGCACTTTCTAGGAGAAAAGACCACTGTGTGTAAAAAAAGGTATAGATTTCACAATCGGGGTCAACCGGTAGGTCATTGATAACTTCTGTATTTTCGACAAGTCCAGTTTCCCTTGGATTTTTCGAACGACACTGTCAAAATTTCCATTAAATTGTACTCATTTATTGAACTAAGGTCCAAGTACCTTTATTAAATCCTAAGGCTTCAAGCAGGCGTTTTGGATGGGCAGATACCTACCTAAATTGCAGATTGCACTTTTTTATATTTCTTGAAAACACTACAAAAGATACTAGCATGTAGCTTAAATCAATTTATCTCTCGCTGGGAAGAAATCAGGAACACAATGTCATCCATGAAAGCCATGGTCTCCATAGGAGTGTCTTTACCTCCCAGGATCTGAATTCCCTTGCATATTATTAGTCAATTTTTTTATTTAATTCTTAAGCAATATTTATATGATTGATCATCTACCTTAGCAAGGGCTGTGGAGTCAGTAGATAAATCCTTCGACTCTTCAACTCCTCATTTTCTGGTACCCCTGACTCCTCTGTATTTACAGGGTTTCCTATTTTATCTTCACACTTTTGCAACCAAACTTCACAAATAAATTTAGACCCCCCCTAATTATTCATAAATCAATAAATTATTTAAAAAATTAAATATACAATATTTTTACCATAAAAGTTTTTCTCAATAAATATTATTAAAAATATATGAAAATAAATTGATGATTTGTCAATTATTATGTTTTTTACTTTATATCATTTTAAAATTAAAAACTTTATTTCAGGGATTTATACTAAGTTTTAAGATAACAATACTATTCATCTTTTTATCTTCAAAGTTATTAGCTTTATATTTAGTATTGCACTTACCCTTATGGCCAGAGAATTAGGTAATGCAGAACGTCAAAGAGTGGTGGACAGTTATCTGGAAGTGATGCCTCCCAGATAGCAATGGTTTTGGGTCCTAATCGTACAACCATAAGCAAACCTATTAGGACCTATGAATCTTCGGTGGGGTGGAAAAATTACAAAGAGGAGGTCTGTGAAAATTCAAAGTTGGATGAAGCCCATAAGGAGGAGTTACGCAAGTTAATGTCCGAATATTGCGAATAAGCCTCAGGAAATGAAGGATCAATTATTTGCCAAATTTAGAATTAATGTATCTATTTCAACAACAGATAGATGTATTAATAAATTCCAATGGTCATTAAAAAGAACTTATTTAATTCCTGCAAGGCGCAATGATTCCCACTCTCTTCAAGAAAGGCTTAGCTATGCTAACAAAATCCTTGATCTCATTGCTAAGGAAGATGGATCTTGATGAAGTAGGTTTTAACATCTTAATGAGAACCAAAAGGGGAAGATCTCATATTAGGCAAAGGGCAGTGCATGTTGTGGCTGGAGTGTTATTATTAAATTATTCAAATTATTCAATTTGTTGTGTGAGGAATAAAAATGGGACCCTCCACTTTAAGTCACAAGCACGAGCATTTAATCAAGAATAGGGATGAGCGAGAATGCCTATGACATTCTTGCAAAAATTTCCTCGAATTTCCGATGGGTCCGCGAAATTTCGGCGAACCGATTTCACTGACCCATCGGAAGATCGAGGAAATCATTACAGGAGGGGTACCATGGCTGCATTTATGAATGTAGCCATGGGAATCCTCCTCTGCGTGATCCCCGGGCACTAGAGGTTAAACAAGGGCAAGTCCTCATTTAACCTCTAGTACCAAGGGAGCAGGAGGCAGGAGGAGTACCGCGGCTGCATTCATGTCCCTGGACAGAGCATTTCCTAACAGGCTGGCTGTGAAAAGAAGGATAGTGGTACACTATTCTTTACTACCATTTCAATAATGTGGTCTTTAAATTTTTCAGGTGTCATTGTTATGGTAACTTTGTCAGATATAAAGAATCTTCTTAATTGTGTTTGGTCTCCAGTAGATTTCTGAACATTTTTGTCCCAGAAGTAGATGGAATATTTTAATTGATATCTTTCTCATTCACAACTTCTAACACTTTAGGATGAAAACACTTTAAGTGTCTTTTTTCAATTTGATGCTCTTGTAGGTGCATTTTTGTTAGACCCACTGAAAAAGCTATTTTTTGCATCAAAATGTTTTTCACCATCATCCTCAAGAATACATTGGCACACGTAATGTTTCCCATCACTTGATAATGTAAAGTGCTCATAAACAGCAGACTTTATTGTGTTTGATGACAGACTTTTTGCTATTACGAATGGGTTGCCGCTTTCACTAAAATATAAATATAAATTATGTTATAATAACTAGCATATTCTTTGATTTAAATACAAACATACACATAGTCCTGCACTATTGCAAACATACATACAACATAGCACTATACACAAAAATAGGCTATAGCCCTGCACTAAACTTACACATAATTTGCCCTATACAGTAAAACATCCACAAACATATATATACTATACACACATCACAGAGCCCTACATTTTACTCAGAAACATACACACAATATGCACTATATACAAACATTCATACAATCCTGCACCATGCACACAAACATACACATTGCCCTGCATCTTTATCCAGAAACATGCACACAGCCTTCCATCATAGTACACACAAGCAGCCATGCAGTTTTAAAATAAACATGAACACTTACAGTTGAATCCAAACAGCTGTTTCTCCAAGTTCTTCTAAGCTCTTTTAGCAGACAGAGGAAGTTGAGCAGATGCTGCTGCCTTTATCTTTGTTTGCTGATTTTCTGCTGAAGACAGGGCAGTGGGAGGCTCCAGGGCCTGGGGGTCACTTAACTAACTTCCTAGTATTAGGTGGTGTGCAAAATTATGTTAAAGTTCAGCCCTGGATGAGAGCATATATGGAGAGTGCAGACAGGACACCTGAACACACATCAGGTCATAGCACTCACCTACACCTATATAATTATACTTGTTTATACTCAAATTAACTTGTTAAACACATTATATCTGAAATAAAATGAAAACACTTTTTGTAATGTACATAATCCAGATTACAATAATCTGGTTGTATATTCGCTCAGCTGAACTTCACACTAGTAGAACTACAACTATGCACTAGGCTTTATTCTTACATCAGAGAAGTACTTACCGTGTTTCCCCGATTATAAGCCATCCCCATTAAATAAGCCACCCCCTATTTTTGATAAAATATTTAAAATAAGGCACTCACCCGTGAATAAGACATCCTCTGATATCCGATCCTGTGTGTGTCTCCTCGATGCTGGCTGCAGTGTGTGTCTCCTCCTGGCTGCAGTGCAGAGCGAAACTGAAAGTAAAAAGCCGGCATTCTGCACCAGGAAGCAAGCTACTGATCCCTGCCTAACGGAGATCCCTGCCCTTACGAAGTACCGGTAAGTGAACAGAAGGGGACAATCAATGGCATAGAGTGATCAGAAGGGAACAGTCAATGGCATAGAGTGATCAGAAGGGGA
>NC_092859.1:52612430-52698715 GCF_032062135.1 Pyxicephalus adspersus
TGATCATGAGTGATTTTCAACAATAAATGTGTACTGTAGTCTTCTTCATGGAAAAATAAGACATCCCCTGAAAATAAGACCTAGGGCATATTTTGGCATTTCAAAAAGTATAAGACAGTGCCTTATAATCAGGGAAACAGGGTAGTGACTATTGTTGGTGAAATAGGACATTAGAACTTGCTGTATATTTTTTTGTATAGTTTAAATTTATCAGGAGTCGGAGTCGACACATTTTTATCGACTACGACTCCAGGTACCCAAAATTATCTCCGACTCCTCGACTACCACTCCAACTCCAACTCTGACTCCACAGCCCTGATGAATACCCTCGACCCTCAATTGGTAAATCCATTTGGTCTCCCTTCCTATTAATTCCTTGTCTAAATCACCTCCCCTTGAATTAGGATGAACACATTCTAAAGCCAAAATCTCATTTCATTTTCATCAAAGTTGTGATTTACCCCATGTGATAACTAATGGCTGTCAAAATTTTGCCACTTTTTGTAGTATAAACATGCTCATATATAGTGTAGTCAAAGTTTTGTCATTCCGACGTAAAATCGACAACAACTACAGAACGCTAGGTATATGACTCCCATAATTTTGCATGTAGTTCTCTCTTTTAGTTTAGGTCTAACTGGGATAGGGACCTGAAAAGTATCTTTTTGGGAATAAATACACTTACATTGTCCACAAGCTCTGCATGCAAAAGTACCAATTTTTGTGGCAAATTTTACAGATTTTTTATCATTGTCAAAATGGCTCTGCACCAATTTATCTTTTAGTGAAAATGGTTTTCTGTATGTAAAGTTCGGATAGGGGCCCACAAAATTTGTAGAGGTAAATCTAAGCGCGGCTGTCCTTTTGCTTTATTGTAGGCTTTCTTGAGGATACTTTTACTGTAGATCTTTTACGTGGATCACTAGATGCTTTCTCAAACTCAAATTCATTAGAACTGTTCCTTTTTATCAGCAAATTGGATGCGCACCTCTAGCTTCCAGGACGGTATTACCTGCGGTTTTCTAAATAGTCTCAATATTTATGTACCTTCAGAATTAATACTTATTTCAAGATCAAGACATGTGATTGCTGAAGCACTATATTGCATGGTAAATTTAAGAATTAATTGAATAATTTGCAATTTTTCAAAATATTCAGAAAGCAATGTAGGGGGTCCCTGCCAAATCATAAATAAATGTCGTCTATGTACCTGCACCAAAATAAAATGTACTTTAGGAAGTGCATAAAAGGTCGCTATTCTCAAATGTTTTACATTGAAAACATTATACATTGTTTCATTAATGATTTTTTCATTTTTAGCCCTTGTGATCATTAAATAATATTCTTTTTGAAAACTTTCTGTTTGTTGCTCAGAGGTTGTAATATACCAATCTTTGTTGTTTAAAATATCCAAGCACATCCATTTATAATCCTCCCTATTCTGAATAACAACATTACCCCCCTTATCTGACGTTTTTATAATTATATTATCATTAGATTGTAAGGAAATTAAGGCCTGTCGATGTTTATATTAAATATTTCTTTTACTATCCTTTTTAATTTCTAACTTTTATATTTCTTCTGTTACTTGTACGAATGAAAAAATTAAGGGTTTTTTTTTTTTTTTAAATAAGGTTATTTTAGTGATTTGGTTTCAACTTTAAGATAGGGTTAATTTGTTGTTCCTGTAGTTTGATAGCTCATATCCTTAGATGGTTGTTCTTCAACCACCTCAACGTTTCCTTCTTCCCAAAGTTGCATTAAATCCTTGAGGGCTTTGAATTACACATTCCTAAAGCCCCCAAAGTTACATAAATGCTGTGTTTCTTCTACCCTTTGTTTGTCAAAAAGCACCCTATAAAAAGCTTACATGCAAACAAATTTAGATCCTTTATAAATTCAAATTTATACGGGCAAAAACTGAGACCTAATTTCAATACTTTCATTTTTTCTATAGTTAGGGAATAGTCAGATGAATTGATTACATTTTATGGCCCATCAGGGAAGGTATTTTGTAAACAAAATTCTCCATTGTGTTAGGTGCTGGTGTACTTGCAGACCATGGCCTTAAAAAGGTGCCTTATTTCCGAGCTATGTTATAATTGTGAAGAACTTTCAGATCCAGTGTCGTCTGTGGTTTCTACCAATGTATCAATAAATCTCTCCTTTTTTGAATGTGCGAAATGTATGGGTTGTTTCCCACTTATAGACTCTCTCTGATCTGAATGCTTGCTGATCTTTAAAAATGTTTTGTTATTTATTGGCTATTAACTGGGAATTGAATTGATGTAGGTAGTTTTGTATTTCTGTATTTTTTATTTTAAATGCTTCTGAGGATATATTGTCAGAATAGTTGTTGTAAAAACATGCAGCTCTTCCTCAATTGTTTTTAATTCTTGAGTATGATAGTTAACTAGTATTGTCATCTGTTTAGAACAGGTTTTCAACAATTTGTAAAATTCTCACCGAGATATTTATTCAGATATTGTATATGCCAGAGTATGTAATAGACTTCATTTTGTATAAAGATCCTAATTTCAGGGATTTTTCATTAATTTCTAATTCATTTTTGGTTTGGGTGGTACATGTACTTTTTATCCCAGATATTAACTCTTTCAAGGCATTGCCTCGTAGATCCATGACAGAAAAAGGAAGAGGAGGAAAGAGAGAAAAAAACTAGAAACAAAACCTCTTTTTTAACCTCCCTAGCGGTCTAATTCCGTCCAAATTTCCTGCCGATCCTTCCTACTGCACCCCGGAGAACGTTGCTGCAATCGCTGGCTGGAGATCGAGGAGGAAAGACCTGTCCCCAGGGCCTGCGGGGACCAGCAGGACACCGGGGGACACCAACATTGCAAGGTAAGTGGGATTTTTTTAGGTGAAAGCTACCCCGAAGTCACACTCGGGAATACCGCTAGGGAGATTAAGTAAAGCCAAGACAAGTGGCTGGCGGGGTGGGAAATTCAAAATCTATTTGTTTTGCATTCAATACAAAATAACTGTATTGAATGCAATACATTGGATTTATATGTGTAAAAGGAGTACATTCTCTTTTATGAACATTTTTTTTTACAGTATAATATTATAGTATAATATATAGTTTAATATATTTTTTTTTACGCAGCCAATCTCTCACTAGATACTGTAAGAGCTGCTGTCAATTGTATTTAATTAAGTTGCTGTTACTCACACCCCCATCCACCATTAGCAAGTCAGGTCTGGTCTCTAATTCTGTTTGTATTTACACAGCTGACATTGCTCTGTTCTGTTATGTGAGAGCTGTGGACGATGTCTTGAGATTTATCCGTGAATGTCCATGACCCCTCTGTTTTACACCAAGCCTATATGAAGATGAGGTTACACACCCACGTAAGCAACATTTGACACAGGAAGAGGATACCCGGAAGTGGGATGAGTCTCCCACTACATGAGGGACGCCATTCCTCACAAGGCCTCATAAAAAGAGGAAGTTTTGTGGAGAGTGAAACCTAAGATTGCCATTGAATAATCAAGCCACAATAGGAACAGGATTCTTAATAGTGGAGGATTTCTTCTATACCCTGTATAAATGATATATAAATGGGATAGCATAGCTGATATCACTCTGGGGAGAAGGGGAGTTGTAAAAATGATTTTTTAAACCTTCTAGAATATCCGGACTAATAATTATTTATAATCAATCATATGATCCAGTTAGTATCAAAGAAGCTTTGTGTGTTTTTATCAATTTAAAAGCATGCATTTTTATTTGAGGTTCTTGATTGAAGGGAGTAATTAGTTCAATGTATACCTGTAATTAAATGTATAACTAGGTGGTGATAAGATGCTCCTACCACTGATAAATCCTGATAAATGTGTGGCAATGGAAATGTAGTTTAATGATTTAAAAGTAAATTGGAAGAGTGGCGACCATCCACTACAGGAGAATAACTGTTTTCAAGGTGGATGTATTAATGAATTTGGTGATGTTGGTCGCTAGCATTAAATGATAACCATTTGGCAATATTATTAACACAATCTTTATATTTTGAGTTCCTCTTCTATTTACACTGCTATATCCAGTGGTTTGCAACACTTGATTGAGAACCGCCTGCTTGACATAGGTACCTTCCACCAGGGAGCCACTCTAATCAAAAGGTAAACGTGAGTAAAAACTTTAAGGGTATTTATAATTGACGTACATTATTATATTATGTTAAATTTTGATTTATTATGCTGTTTTAGGCAAGTTGTTCCTGATGAAGCGGACTTCGTTCTGGGAAACACGTCGAACTTGCAATGTCTTTGTATTTGTACTATGGTGGAGTCATCAAGACCAATGTAATGTTTTTATAAAAAGTTTTTTATTGTAATTCTTGAATAAATTTATCTTAATTTAATTTATTTTATAAATTTAATTTATATGGGAGGAAGGCAATGTAGAAGATCTTGACAATGAGAATATATACTCCCATTCCTAAGCTTCTAAACATTTGGATTTTTTTTTTTTTTTAAGTTAAGCTTAAATTGATGAAATACCCAGATATGAGACAAAATCCCACTATTGATACTTTTGTACAACAGGTCACACAAGTTATTAAAGATTTTGAGCTATCCCATGAGAAAAGGAACATGACATACCGTCATAAAGGAGCAATCCATAAATTACAAAGCAACTCCAGTATCATTAATAAACTGTCAAATAAAGGTGGGAATGTAGTGATACTGGATCAGGAACAATATAGTAGAATGTGTCTAAAAATCCTGCAAAATCTGGAATGGTATTTAGTTATACCTAAGACACAAGTACAAACTCTCTTTAAAGAATACTATCTCTTGATTACCCAAGCTAAACAGGAGGTGAAAATAAATGAGAACAATGTTTTTATTGGGTTTTTGACACAAAAACTTTTACAGACATTTGAATATATAACAACCGTAATGTCCTTTATAGACAAATAAAATCCAAAAATGTAAGCTCCTGAGTAACAGAGAACCAAGCGAACAGGTTAACAAACAATATAAACAATAAAGGGGAAAACGAGATGTCAGTATCGATCAAAGTTTATTCCCCAACCACAGCCCCCAACAATTGCAAGGATTTCTTAGGATTGTTGTGTTTACTGAAGAGGGATGGGCTTCCAATTACATTGAGGTTTAAGATTCAACTTGATCAGGGCTGGGGGGTGCAGAAGGGGGATGAAGGGAGGGGGCAGAGACTTTCAGACAACCAAGTGATAGGTAGGATTTTTACCCTTAATTGCAATGGTGCTAATATTTCGAGTTATGTGACACCCACGGATTCCATATCTATTCAAATTTCTCTAATTTGTTGGTGAGAATGCTAATATTTCCTCTTAAACTGTTCCTCTGATTTATTGATCGAGAAGAAGTTTGTAATCTGATTGTGGATCTCATATTTTATCACGTCATTTAACAAACTGTCATTTAGTCTCCATTTATATGAGGATAGGTTCCTTTTTAACCCTACCGGTTGCATTGAGATTGGAACATGATCTGACCATGGAGTCGAAAGGATGCGAACCCTATTTATTAGAGGTATCAAGTGTACCGGGAGGAGGATATGATCTATCCTGGAGTAATGTTTATATGCTACTAAATGGTATGTATAGTCCTCTGGGTTATTTTCTCTCCAGATAATGATGGGATCATATTGTTTCAACATTATTGACAGTTTATGACTTTTTTTTTGGAGGGGGGTAGTGGATAGAAAGTGGTTGTTGTGAAAAGTCCCAATGATGATTCAAGTTCTGTTCTTTGAATTCTTGGAACTTAATTTCACCTTCTGCCTCAAGGAATAAAGTAGAGCTCGGGCACCTTCTGGTGGCGCAGATGCAGAAGCACTTTTAGGGAACAGATAAAGCTCTTTCAATAGATTTTCACCTTCCATGGATGTTTAAAGGATAGGATTTAGCACTGAGTTAGAATATTAAACATAGAGGAAATTCCCAACAAGATCTACAACAATAGTTTCAGGGCCCTCCTTTTTTGAAGCGTGAATGGGGATAAATCTACTGGACAACCCTCCATCTGTGGATCCTTTCTATTCCTGGTTGCCCTGATTACAGCTTCCTTGGTTGAGGTGGTGGTTGTGGTTTCACAATGATATCACACAGTGGAACATCCATTTTGGATACTGCTAAGGCGCGATGTGCCCTATCTAGTTCCAGGTGAGTGTCTATTTTAGCATTGGTCTCCTAGGCTTTACATGTGAGTGTGAGTTTGTGTGTCAGGGTAATGGCTTTTTTCAAATCCGAGACAGATATACCCAGGTCTGCCTCCCTGGGAGATAAGCGTCTTTGTCCTGGAAGAGTATGTTAATTCATAGAGATATTGTATGGGTTGGGTGATCTGGTGAACTAATTATGACCTTTAAGTCAGTGAGGCATTGTCAGGGTGGTAGGAAACTATCTATTTAAGAACCAGGAAGACATCATGTCTGGTTCTTTTAGGGGGTCTCCAAGTGAACCATCAAAGATGAGACAGTTGATTCTAATTAAGAAAATTTATTGTTGCAAATGAGAAAATCAAATGCTTAGCAGTTAAGGCAAAGAGATTCTAACTAAAACAAGGAAATACATCAGATTTTATAGGCTTACAGAATCACTTCTGTATAGGAGGGCTTAAGCCGTTATCTAATTGTCATTAAGCAAATTGTCCAATACCATATACTCAGAAGTTCATATAAACATAAAAAAATCACAAACAGTTAAGGCGTGAATGAACCACATGTCTAGCACAGAAATGACTGTCCACCATCTTGCAAGGGTTGCAAGGGTCTCTTATCAGCTTTCAAGTCCAATCTGTGTTCAGTTTAGTTTTCGGGGTCATCCTTCTGATTGTTTCTTTTGCAGGTGCTGGTCTCTGAAAACAATCAAACAAAGCAGTAACTATTCTTCATAGAAGCAGAGTATATTTTTATACTATATACAGACCCCCTATGTTTTTCTCTCATTCCCTTCTCTTGACCCTATTTGAGAGTCACATTCTATCTTTCCCTCCTATCTATGATACAATAGATTCACAGTGCTACATTCACCTCCTGGGTGGAGAGCCCCTCTTTTCCAGGATGTGAATCCCTTATAGGATCAGAGGAGTACTCTCATTCACAACATCTATGTCATCATATCTGTCCCTGTCTGGCTCTTGATATATTTTGAATGTCTTGAAGGGGGGCTTTTCCATGACAATGGGGGTCTGCATACATTTCTCTAACTGTAGTACATCTGATAATAAAACACATTTATAAAGCATGTACACAATTAGAAGTAAAATATTATTAATAAAAATTTAATCTATTTCCTTTTTGTAGAAAACTTCCTATCCAAGCAAAAACATTTCCAGACCATTATTTCCACATATAATGTAGTATGGGTCTCTGCGTATAGACATTTGTCACGCTTGGGGAGACAGGGCCACTAGGGGGCACTAGGTCTTGCACAGAAATTGTTTGAGCCCTGGGAAGGACCAAGGCGCATAGTCTAAGCAGTAACCAGGTCTTGTCCAGAGCCTCTAGTGGTGAGGATGTTGTGCTGGTGGTTACTGCCAGGTTGTGGTCCTTGGGCACACCAGGGTGGGCAGAAAGATACACAGTACCATATCACTAGGCAGAAGAATTGTCAAGGAAGGCTGGGGTTGAGAACGGGAAGCAATCAAGAGAAGTCAAGTCACAAGCCAGGTGTCAAATACCAGGGATCCAGGAAATAGACACCGGTGACACAGGGGCCACTGCAGACACAGGAGACACTGGAAGCAACAGGAGGCAATAAAATTGGAGCTATACTTTCATAAATTTGCACAATTGTACAGTTTTTCTAATCTTAACCAAATTCCAAGTATACATTCCTGTTCTCTTGTAACCTATTTATTATATTGATATGCACAATAATCTTTCTTAATAAATCCTAATAAGGTAAAGGGGATGTATTAAAAGTATGCTATTGGAATGCATTAATTTTGGCATGCATATCATACAATAAATTAAATTAACTCTTTAGGCTGCTTTCTGGTGCAATTAAAAAACAAATGGTTGTCCTGTAGGCAATAAATTGTCATGTAACAGTAACATGAGCAAGTATTGAAAGTTTACTCGTTTTTTGTTGGTGGTAAACTTTCTTGCATCATCTGGGTGTAGCCAAATCTCTTGTAATCTAACAGTTGTGATAGAAATTAGGAGCACAAATAGATTTTGACAATGGGATTCTAAGCTTCATTTTGTAAAGTTGTTCATCAGAACCCAGAACTGATGTCATGCTACACCATGCTGTACCAGGATTCTGCAATAGAATAAACACTTTTGCACATACATTAGTTCAGAGATAAAGACTACACATATCCAGCTGGACATATCATTATTATACTGAGCTTCTTACTAATATGAAAATTATAAACCCATCTTTGTATAATTTGATAGTTTACTTTAATAATCACACCGATACATTTTACTGCTTTTACTAAACTCAGGGTGATAGGAGATAAATTCTTGTTTCATATTAATTCTGAAGTATTTTCTACATCATCTGACAGGTGAATTGGGTCACGCTCTCTAAGTTTATGATTTTTAAAGCATCATGCCTACACACAAATTTTAGTAAAACATTTTTTCCTGATGCTTTGGCAGTTTATTTACTTACTGGTCAAGCCTTTTTGTTTAGTATGAAAGAAACGTGAAAATGTATGGTGGGTACTTTTGCAGGCTTGTGTGGATTATTTTTGGCACATATGAAGTACCTTTGTACTTAATCCTGACATTTTTCTAATGAGTCACTCATAAACCAGGTAGCTTTGATCATTTGGGCCACTTCCTTAGGTCCAACATGTCTAGGACCATGGGCTAGTGGTAGCATCATCTTTTCTACCTGTGGCTGTAAGCAAACTAAAAATCTTGGATCATCATACATTGATAACAGACTATTAGCTTCTTCTGTGACCTTGGTTCCTTCTCTTCCAATCAGCTCCTTCCACCCTTCGGATGCACTGTCTTGCAACAATTTAATTCTCTGCATCCCATTGTCTTTTATCCTCTTCCTTGTGTCTCTGTTCAAGTTTCTTCTTCATTTCTTCTTCCTCCTTCTCATAATCTGCAGTTTGTTGTACTACTTAGATCATAGTAGTTCCTGATTGTTCCCTGGTTTTCCTGGCTGTGAGATCTGTGAGAAGTCTGCTTCCCTTTTCTTCCTAGGATACACCTTTGGTGTGAGCTTTAACCTTCAGTAAAGGTACGTCCAGTTTTTTGGTGACTGCATCAATAAAGTTTTGAACTTGTTACCAATTTTGGCTTCCCAGCAGCTGTATTGAATCCCCTGTTCTTCTATATGGGTTTATAATCATGCACAACCCCTAATGCATAATGGCTATCTGTATGAATGTTCCTTGTCTTGCCTTCTGCCACTTTGCATGCTCTTGTGAGGGCTACCAATTTGGCTGTTTGAGCGGACTTTGAAAAAAGAAGTGATTGGGTCTTAACCATACTCTCCAGTGTTGTCACAGCATATGCAGTTCTTGGGGTCCCTTGATCCATCAATTAATATGATCAAATCCAGGTTTGTGAGGGGTGTGCCATGGACTGGGGTTATTTGCCATTTTTGTTCCTCCATTAGTTCCAGAAAATTGTGGTCATCCTCCTCTTGTAAGTCCCTTCTCTCTCTAGTAGGTAGCTGGCTGGGTTATTGGTGGTACATCTGATAGTAATTTCTCTGGATTCCAGTAGAATGGAATGGTTGCTTAATATTTACTTAGTCTTGCAGAGGGCAAGTGTTTTGTCTTTGCTCTTGACAGGATCTCTTCAGCACCATGTGTAGTATACACTGTTAGTGGCTGGACCACTCTCACCACTGATACTTTGTCCGCCAAAAGAGCAGCTGGTGCCACTGCCTTGACACAAGAGGGTGATCCCTGAATTATTGGATCTAGTTGTACACTCTCATAGGCCACAACATGTGTTCCTGATAGGGAAAGCTGTATAAGCACTTATTTTCCAGTGGCACCTTCCACTGAGCAGTAGAGTTCAAAAGGTTTGGACTGATTTAGTAGTTTGAGTGCTGGGCTTGCCAGGACACCTGCCTTCAGTTGTATTACACTCTGTTCCAAGTTATCACTCTATGCTTGTTTAGTGCCTATGGCTGTAGAGCTATTTTGGTAATTTTTATCCACATCAAGGTCTCTGCTAGTTTCAACTGCCCACCTATGATATGGTCACACATCCTCATACCTTCCTTGTCTCATGTCCAGCAATCCACTGGTATTTCTTGACAAGGTTTACTGTGACCTCTTCTTCAGTCAGTTTTGCACACATCTAGTTTTTGGCACAAAGTTGTTCTTCTGATGTGTCCTTGGCCATGGGCTATCCCAGTCATCATAGGGATACATGCAGAGGGTAAACAAGGCTTATCATCCCTCTTGCATTTTATTTTTACAGCTCTGTATTTCTTCATATGTGAGTTTGCACTTTGGCAATGGTGACCTCATAAGAAAGCTATATTACATTACAAATAATTACACTTGTTCCCATTTTGATTTGTTGGGTCAAATAAAGATCTTGTTAGATCTTGATTACTTCTATGTAACTGAACACAAGCATGTGCAAGAGGTGGTATGATTCACTTCTCTCCAATTTCAGTAAGCAATCTTCTGTAGGAATAGTGTTGCTTCAACTACAGCTCTGACACAGGTAGGTGATCCCATAATAACAGGATCTGAGGGCACACATACATATACCACAACCGACGATTCAACTATTCTGTGGCACTACTCAAATAACAGTGCCACTTTCCATACACGCATAAATGCTTGGACATTTGTCCGAGTCTCTGAAATGACACTTCAACCTCAGAAGTCCTCTGAAAGGAAATTGGCAATAGCAGGTACAGGGGTCTGAGCAAATTCTACATTTGAGGGAAACATCAATGTACTGAATGTGTCCATCAGTGTATAGGAATATCAAAAACATATTTGAAGGGGTGAGGATAACACATTCTTTACCGCCAAATGCCATTTCCAACAATCAACTTTCTCCTTTTATCCTCCTTTTTTTGCCTCTACAACCTTACATCATTACATCATGGGCTATCATTCTGCCCTTCCTCCAATCTAGACAAATTTGAACTGGTGAAAGATTTGCACTTATTTGCCAGAAATCTCACCTTAAAGGTGATCTTTGATAAATCGCAGTCCCAACACAAGTTTATACCACCAGAGTTCAGTTCCTTTGACACCCAAGACTTTAAAACCCTGAAAATCCTACAACAACTTATATTGGAAAATGAGGAATAAAATGAACAGACAACAGCAGCTGACATACCACCCTATGAAAGCAATGTAGCACCTCCAATCACCATCAGAAAACCCAAATCAACTTTTTTTCCCACCAATTACTCAATACCCCCACATCCAGACATTCATAGACCTAGTAATCCAAGAAATTAGAAACATGAAATATAACACTGATAGGCCCCAAATACCACACAGCCTTAAACAATCTGAGAAAGAATAAGAATATAATAATCAAACCCTCAGACAAAGGGGGTAACATAGTTATTATGGACAAACACCAATAATTCATTCTACATCCAATACTACTCCATAATAAATGGTCCATAGCCTCCAATGCCAGAAAATTGATAGATTCATACCTAGGACCTATAGTAGTTACCTTGCCCTCTCATCTTAAGGATACAAAATACCCAAGAACATTTTACATTCAAAAATCAATAATACCTCCAAATTAAGGGAGTGCCCCCTCTTATTCAGACATTTACTTAAGTAATTGGAAAAATAACCTTTTCTCCAATCTGAAACTTTAGACCTATCATCAATATATACTTATTTGAAAAATATATATTGATGACAGTGGACAGTTCATAAATCATCTCTCAAAGAAATTTTCTTGGAGTTACAAACCAATTCATACAATTTGACATTCACATTGAATTACAATGATCAGGAGGTAACTTTCATTGACACATACATCAGAACAACAAGAGAAGGAAAAATCAGTACTACTTTGTATAGGAAGGAAACTGGAGGCAATACCATCCTGCATGTGGATAGAGCACATCCTCAACCCTTAAAAAGGAGTATTCTTGTCAGCCAGTATCTTAGGCTAAAGACAAATTGTACCGATGACAACGACTTTGAACAGGATTTCCAAAGCCCTAAAGGAAAGATTACTCCTAAGGGGTTACAGCAATAAACTACTTAAGAAGACTTACCTACGTGCAAAAACACTTGATCTCCAAAGTCTAATCTTTCAGGACAAATCATAAGAAATATTACCCCCCTAATGGGCAACATAAAGACGTTGCCAGTATTTTATCTAAACATTGACACATCCAAATTTCTACGCCCACAACCCTGTATCACTTTTAGAATCTCCCCATCCCTCAAAGACTCCCTAGTCTCAAGCTTTTATAGGGATGATCCATCTAGGGACACACAAAAAGGTGACATATCGATGTGGCAAATGCAAACAATGTAAATGAATAAATGAGCACCGTACAACAAAACTCCCTAATAACAATATACACAAACTACAACAATATGTGGATTGCTCCTCCACTGGAGTTTTATATTTACCAGCAAGTGTGGGTTTTATTATGTTGGGAAAACTAAAAGGGCATTTCGCAAGAAAATCTTTGAACACATATAGACCATCAGTAAAGGGAAAATGCTGACACCATTAGCTACCATGTTGGTACACATCACAATTTTGATTCCAAATATATCTCCTTTTCAGCATTTGAAAAAGTATCTCCAAACCCAAGAGGAGGGGACATCGACAAAACCCTTCTACAATTAGAAACCAGATGGATCTTTTTAACAAAGGCTACCACCCCACCGGATTGGAATAACGTGTTCTCATTTAAACCCTATCTATATTAACACTTTACATATAAATCCTAACCAAACTTAATCATATCAATGTTAAACCTATATACGTTACCATACAATAGGATATACACAACATTTCCTATAATTCTCTTTATTTTTATGGTATAATTCTGGATAAATCTATTCAGATACCTACCTTAATCTGAGTATTTATTCAAGGTTATTATTGGAAAGACTATTTTGTATGTTTTTTGTTCTGAATCATGAACATACGGTATATATTGGACAGTTTTTATATACTATGTATATAAATTCCATATTATATTTCATAGAATAGAATTCCATATTCAATTCCATATTGTATGTAATTACTTGTTAGAAACATTATTCTATTACAAAATAAAGTTAGCATTGGAAAGGTTATTTTGTATATTTTTTTATTATTATCAATTGTTTTTCTTGCCCTGAATCAGGAATATGTACATTGGATGGTCGTTTTATATACTATGTATATTTATAGTTTGATGAAATGGATACAGGTTCTCAATCACTTAGAGACTGTTCGATACTGTAATGAATGTAATTACTTGTTTGGAGACATTACTGTATAACAGAATACTAAAGTTTATTATGTTACAGTATTACCTGTATGATATGAAATAACTACAGTATGCTATATCTATTTATCATTTTGTATCTTTATATAGTCATTATCACCCACCTATTATTCTTGCATATATTGAAATGATGTGTCTGTTAAACCCCCCTCTTGATAACCTGCCTTACAAGGGATGGGAGTGCCCACTAAAGCTGCTGCCTGACTGAGCACTGAGAGTTGGGAGGTATCAACTAACCTCACTTGCTTATTGATATAGCACTCACTCTCCAATCCCCACCCAGTCTATCAATCTCTTCTCAGTATTCAGACTCCGACCAGATGCTTATTGTTTGTGATAGGGGTGCCGTATTATTTGACCTGGCCTGTATTCTCACCTTGAGACTACCTCACCTGGCTTATTGCTTAACTGCGTATGACCTTGGCTATTTTCTGAATTGCTCTTTTCTAACCACTTAAACATACGCTAGCTTTTTGTCACCACTGTGGACTTGTCTGCCCAGCATGCTTATTGGTCTTTGCCAATCCCTGCCCCCCATGGGCTTTTCCTTGCATACTTAGGTCCTGGTGGAATGAATGCTGGGACAGTGCAATCCGGCTCCTGAGGCTGATCAGGGCCTTGTCTTTAGGCAAGACTATGATGATAGATGGGGGAAATCGCATCCATCTTAATAATAACTCTCTTCATGTGTCTCACAATCTTTTACTGTCTGCTTCCTTAATTCTTCTTCACCAGATGAACAAAACAGAGCATTGTTTGCAGATACACTGCTTTGAATGAAGTGGGGGTGTACAAATAGTCATTGGGTTGTTAGTAGCTGTTACTAGAGAAGAGATGCTATCTAATTAGTCCAGGCAGGAAAAAAGAGGCAATCATCAATACGTTGGAAAATTTGTGTGTCACTTAACTTTTTCATCTCAACGTCAAAAGTTGAATTTTGGAATAGAGATTACCTTGGTCAAAATTTCACCAGTAATGCCTAAAGTTGATTTGTACCAATTAACAAATACATACATTTTGTTTGCACAATATCTATGCCACATTATACTAAGTAGGTTAACATCATTTTGTCAGGAAGTCATCTAGGCATATTTGTGGCTCTAAATGTTTACACACAGTTAAAATCAGAAGTTCACAAACACTTAGGGTTAAGTCTTTAAACTTCATCCTAAGTTTATGAAAACTTTTCACCTCAACTGTAGGAATACTCACTAAAGCACAAAGCACAAACAGCGACTCTGTCCATAAAGTCGTATGGATGATTTGTATGATATAGGTCAGAAAATGTCATGTAGTGACACTAGGTTCTGCAGTGTATAAAATTGTTGTAAAGATCAGTGGTCACCAACTCTTTGGACCTCACGGACCACTAAATTTATAAATCCCACGCATGCATGGAGAGCCATGTGTCACTCAAAGGGGAAGAACTTCCCCCAGAGGAACGGGAGGATGTCAGAACCCGCCCACTCTCCCCTCTCTGGCTTAGACCCGTTTACTAAACATCCTTGGGGGACAGTAGCGCAGGGCTCTGGATGCAACAAATACAGGGGATATAATCAGCGGGCCTCACATGTGAGCCAGCGGGGTCAGGAGAAGGAACTGGTGACGGTACTTTTGGGGACCACCAAAATTTACTTTTGGCCGTTTGACAACCGCTGGTATAGATAACATATGCATATACTGCTCCACTTAGCAGAACATCATACTCGGCAATAAAAAGTTTAAAAAATGTTACATCTTCTAATTAAATAGCTAAAGCTTTAAAGTATAGCATACTAGAAACTTGTTAAACATTCCAACTGAATACCTTTACATGTATGCATTGATATTACTGGTGGTTTTCTGTGTAAAGCATAAAGAATAGTTACAATAGCATAATGGGCAGATATTTATTATGAATTACTATACAAGTAATACATACAGTATGGACTTTTGAATTATTTTATTGAAGTTACAGTCTTGTGGTTTTCAGATGTGTTATCTTCATTGGCAAAAGGGGGCTTTATATTTGTTATGCTTATAAGTAAATTATATTATATTCTTTTATATAAATTTTGATGCATCCTGTCATAGCACCAATCTCAATTGTGCCTATACTGTTATTTACACAAAGCTAGCTAGCCAGTGCCTAGAAAAGGTCCATCACAACCCCAAAATATTTTACTGTGCATGTGTGCTAAAAATTACAACAGTTTTTTTTTTTTTTTTTTACAAAAACAGAGCCTATAATATACATAATCATGAAAAAATACAAACATCTATCTGGGTATGTACATCAATATAATAAAAAGAACATCAAGTCTAATAGTTTTTCTGGTATATTCAAAATCAAGTAATATAAAAGACAAACATTATAAAACAGAATCACAACATAACAATAACGTAACAAAAAACAGCAATGTCTTTTTTTTTTTTTAGGCTCTCCTTAATTAAAATTAAAATGTGAGGTTTACTGTTTGTTATATTCGATTTAGGAGTCCCAGGTCTTATAAAACTTGTTCAGATTATTCTGAAGGGTGAAGGTTAGTTTATCATTTGTCATTATCCAATTTAATTTGTGCTTTGTAAAATCAAGAGGAATAGACAGCTTTTCAATAGCAGGCAATCGTAATGCGAGCTGCTAGTAAGATATATTTAACCAATCTACTGTACTGTCTGGGTGCTGAGTTTTCTAGTTAGGAAAAAGAGCACTAGTCACCCGGTTCAGGATATTGATTTGTGTGATTGAGGAGATAAGATTATAGATTCTAATTTAGAACCTTTGAATTCTGAGCACTTCCACCAAGCATGATACATGGTGCCTATTTTGCCACATCCACTAAAGCATAATTGTGAAATAGCTGAATTTAGTTTATGGATCCGAACAGGCACCATATACCACCTTAACAAGACTTTATAGTTGGCTTATATTAATGATGTGTTTAGGGAAACAGTGGACATAGAATTAGCCAACTCTTGCTGTTCATGAACATTCAATTCAACTTCTAAGTCTGCATCCCAGTAGGTCATGTAAGAAAGCTTTTTGACTGGAGAAAAAAGTGTACCATATACTCTGGATCTCATCCCTATGAGTGAGCAACAAGATTTCTCAAATGCGTTGCTCTGATAAGGAGGGGATAGGCCTTTAAGTTTAGTTTGAATGAACAATCTAATTTAGTAGTTTTGAAACTCAACCAACTCAGTTGGAGGGAAAGAGAATTTGTAAATGAGAACTTCTTATAATATTCCTACCATCCAAAAGATCACCAATTCGATAAAACCCTTTGTTACGCCACCATGTCGAGTGTCCCTGTTCACAGCCAGGGGGGAATTCTGAATTTTTCTATAGTGTTAGTGGGGCATGTTGAGAATGTAGGTTGTCATTACTTTTTTGCCCATCCTATGTAGAGAGGGCATAAGAAAGAGAGGAGCAGAGATTTGTAGGTTTTTTTATTGCCTGGTATCCATATTAGAACTTCAATTGGGATTGTAGGGCATGACAAGACCTCCAAGTCAGTCTATTGTGGTCTGGGCTTTGGGAGAGTACTTTGGCCCAATGCTGCTATTTGGGCCTTATATCTGTGATATAGGGGGATATTGCGCACCACTAGTCTACCCAACCTCTTGGGAGTATACATCATAGTTGCATTGATGTTGTTTAATATTCCAAACAAACTTGAGTAAATTATTTTGCATAGTGTGAAGAATAAATTTGGGTATTGCTATAGGTAAAGTGCAAAATAGGTACATAGGTAGGTGTTCTATGTTTTAAGAGTGTAATACCTTGTACTAATGTAATAGTATGATGTGGATTATAGTTCACATAAGTAGTACAAAAATGTTTTTTTTACATTATAGGAAAGCCCCTAATGATACATTACCAAAATTGGGCATGCACAGGAGCAGCCCACAGCCACCTTGTGACACAAATATCCCAGGAGGTTGCAGATTTACCCTTTAGCCTTTTCCACCATGGGAGTAAAGACGGAAAGGAAGGGTCCTACTCAAAAAATGGAAAAGAAAAACAACACATTTTAATATCATATAAAAGGGGAAAGTCACTCTTTATATAATAATAAAATGTGGTGGTGCTTTAGGAGCATCATACATGCGATAGCAAGATGGGGGCAGCAGGACAGCCATTGTCCCCCTCTCATCACTGCCCATATTTTATAAAAAAAAAAAAAACCTGTGGAATTTATTTACCTAGCGTCCATCTTTAGCCTTCTTCTGGCTACACGACCTAATTTTGCACTGAGCAAGTGCAAGATCAGATGACGTAGCCTGCTGTAACAGAAAAAAAAAATGTTGATCTCAATGAGCATGCATGAGATCAGCATCTCTTTCATCTCTTTGAAATTGGGCATGCGCAGAAGGAGCAGCCATGAGCCTCCCAGGATGTGCGACGTAGGTATCCAGGGAGGCTCTGCGCACGACGATCAAGACAAAAAAAGGATGTGCTTCACTTTTTTTTTTTTTTTTTTTTTTAAAAAGGGTGTTGCAATTAAAGAAAAATAAATAAAATTTTTCCTTTATATAAAGGAGTTGTATCCTCCATTCCTTTTATTAATTTAGTTGCCCTTCTCTGAACTCTCTCCAATTCCTCCTTTAATACAAGAAAGTACTTTGCTAGCTTTAGAAATTACAGCTTGACATTACATGCTGTTATTAGGACTATGATCTACCAGAAACATACTGCACCAAATAAAACAGCATGGGAAATATGCTAGTAAAAAGCCTTTGCTGTCAAAAACTAAAAAAAAAAAAAAAACATAATAAAGCAAGATTATAAATTTGCCATAACATATATAGGCAAAGACCAAATCTTCTGTAACATATTATCGCCAGCCTTTTCTAAAAAGTTCAAAAAAGAGTTGTTTGTCCACAGTAACAGTATTTGACACAAAATGAGGACCGTGATTTAGGAAAAGAACCCTGTACCAACTATAAAGGATGGTGATGAAAAAGTTGTGGTTTGTGGTCGCTTCACTGCTTTAGTGCCACTGAACTGTTCCCTGTATACGGGGGATTTATATTCAATTCACACTTTGTATTTGATTTATTTTTGCCCCAAATCAATGAAAATGCCTATTTATGTTGCTAAATACTTAATTTTTTACCTAGCTTATATTTAAAATTTTGAAATTTTTCACATTGTGTTTAATTAGAAAATATGTAAATCACATTTTACTCACATTTCATAATTTTTTTATACCTGTAAAAAAATGTTCAAATGTTGTAAAAAAAAAAGTTGGCTAGATCGTTGATGAAAATGTATAAATAGATTCCAAAGATCTAAATACAAACTTAGTTCATATAAAAAAAAAAAAATGCCACTTCACTACATCTCATAGGTAAATTCATGGGTATGAATAGAATAAAACTTCATTTTTTAGCTTCTAATTCTCCCACTGATACCAATGATTTGGAGTTTATTTCACCCCACTGACAATAACAATGGGGGTATTTCACTCACATAGACAAATTTTACTTCCATTTATCCTCAGTGTATTCCACTGGCCCTAATTTATCCAAAACATAGTAAAGCATGCTTGAAAGTTGCAGCCATACTTTACTGACTACACCCACCTTTAGCCAAGTCCATGTGGGTCAGACAGGCAGCATACCTTGTACAACTTATTTTTCTGTGCAAACCACCTCATACTTCCTGATGTTGGCAAACCACAGGCCTTTCATTAGCTGTCAGGGTGAACACCTAAAACCCTTTTCTGGTTTTGTAAAAAAAAAATAGGGAAAGGATCACCTGTGTTCCCAATAGACTCCTAATTTTTCTTTTCTTAGAACATTGTCTCCCACATAACCAAACACTGTTGAAAAAGGTTCCAACCCTTAACGTGTAAAAAAAAAAAAAAGATTGGATCACAATGTGAAAAAATGACTTACTACACCTATTCCAAAGATCAAATTAGAATAAAACCCTAGGGTTTATTATTTACTTAGACTATTGGTAGGTAACATTACTCTTCAGTCTTGGCTTTGCAGCGCTGGGTACCAGGTTCAAAGCTCGGCCAGGACACTGTCTGCTTGGAGTTTGTATGGGTTTCCTCCAGGTACTGCGGTTTCCTCCCACATTCCAAAAACATGCATTTAGGTTAATTGTCTTCTCCTAAAAATTGCTCTTAGTCTGTCTTAAAGACATAGGACAGAGGTAAGGACATTAGATTGTGATCCCTTTTGAGTGGCAGCTAGTGACATGACTATAGACTATATGTAATAATAATAATATAATAATATTAATAATAGAAAGGCACTTTTACACACACTTACACAGTAATATGAAGTGACCTGCACCCAAAAGACAGAGCACTAGAGTACAGGAGGTCATGGCCAAGAAAAGAGGAAGCCTGTGGTACTTTTAAGTGTCCCAAGCAAAAATAAGAACTTAAAAAAAAATCATACCTACTTTTAACCCCACTGGCGTTTTAATTCTGTCAGTATTTTTACACCAAAAGCAGTTCATTGTTTTGCATGGACATTTATTTTACATTGTAGGCCTGTAATTCTTAGGCATAACTCACAGAAATATGTCCAATATTTAATAAATGTAAAAAATAAACTTTAAATAAAAACACAAAAATCTGTTGAAAAAAAGGGTGCATAAAAAACTGAAAGCTGTAATATAACTGTACAGTAGCATATATAACACACATATAATATGATTATATAATGATTACTTTGTATTGGATTCAATAGTTTTTGTATTGAATCCAATACAAAGTAATTGGAATTTCCCCTGCGCATTCCTGCACGCACCAACGTCACCGGGAAGATCGGAGGACGAGGCCTAAGGATGGGATTCAACGGGCAGGACTCCTATGGGACCAGGTAAGTGTTTATTTTTAATGTTTTTTAGCTACCCTGCGTGTGGTTTGGGGTAACCGCTTTCAGCATGTTTTTTTTACCCCGTGACACACTCAGGAATACCGCTAAGGGAGTAATTTAATTTCACAGGTCCCACGACTGGACCTCACACTGGAATCCTCCTTCGTCCCCGGGCACCGCCATCTTGATCCTTCTTGTTCTGGCTACATCACCTGAACTCGGACTGTGCAGTAGTGAGATCGGGTGACATGAGACTGCTGTAAGGGAGAAGATCGTGAGATCTGCAATTCTTTCCCTTCAATGTATAAAAATGCCCCTTCTGATCATCCCTCATATCAGACATGTGAAAAAGAAGCCACTTAGGATGCGTGACATAAGTATGTAAGTATCCCAGGAGGCTCTGCGCTCTCATTGCCGTGGCGATCAAGACAGAAGGGGAGGGGCTTCACTTTTTTTTTAACTTTATATAAAATCCTGTCTGCCATTTTATGTAAAAACTTTGGTGACAGGTCTGCTTTAATATCAATCAGTACAGGGCAGTTTTTCATTTTGGTCCATACTGAACATTTGATGTACACAGAAGCATAATCACGAAAGGAAGTACATTTTCTAAGGGATAATTCATGTGACACTGGCTTCGTGTCTACTTTCGGGTCTGACACTTTGAAGTTTTCCATACAATCCCCTCTGTGCCCCGCCAGCTCCCTACCATCTTCTGTCCACGAGCAGTTCTCGCGAGATTAGTGATCTGTCTGTGGGAGTTGCAGGGAGAGGGGAAGAAGGCAGGCGGCATCATGGCGGATAGAGACAGTGGAAGCGAGCAAGGAGGAGCGGCGATGAGTTCCGGTGGCAGCTCGCTACACCCGGCCTCAGGGGTCGGGGGCTCTGCCCTGCAACACGAAACCCAGGAACTGGCCTCGAAACGAGTAGACATACAGAACAAACGCTTCTATTTGGACGTTAAGCAGAACGCCAAGGGCCGCTTCCTAAAGATAGCCGAGGTAGGGGCTGGAGGCAATAAGAGCCGGCTGACCCTGTCCATGTCTGTGGCCGTAGAGTTCCGCGATTATTTGGGGGATTTTATCGAACATTACGCCCAGTTGGGACCTAGTAACCCGGACATGGCGCAGGATGAGCCCCGACGAGCGCTAAAGAGCGAGTTTCTAGTGCGGGAGAACCGAAAGTACTACATGGATCTGAAGGAGAACCAGAGAGGCCGATTCCTGAGGATCCGCCAGACGGTGAACCGCGGCCCGGGCTTGGGCTCCACACAGGGTCAAACCATTGCTCTTCCAGCGCAAGGACTGATCGAGTTCCGCGATGCTCTGGCAAAGCTTATCGACGATTACGGGGTGGAGGAGGAGCCCGCTGAATTACCCGAGGGCACTTCCTTAACTGTGGACAACAAGCGCTTCTTCTTCGATGTGGGCTCCAATAAGTACGGGGTGTTCATGCGGGTGAGTGAGGTGAAGCCCACCTATCGCAACTCCATTACCGTCCCATACAAAGTGTGGGCCAAATTCGGGCATACTTTCTGCAAATACGCCGAGGAAATGAAGAAGATCCAGGAAAAACAGAGAGAAAAACGAGCTTCTGAACATCAGCAACAAGAAGAAGCCCATGGAGAAGACGGAGATGATGATTGATAACTGTATACAAATAATCTCTAAGAAATAAACTGTAATGGGGTAAAAAAAAAAAAAAGTAAAAATTTAAATAAATATATAACTGTTAACTCCAAGGGAGCACCGCCCACAAAACCTCCACAAACTGACAGATTTTTTTGACTTGTCACTCCCATCGCTGGATGTTGTCCACTTATCCACCATATAAACAGTAAGCAGCTGCTAAAACAAAAAGTAATAACATTATATATTGAACTGTGTTTCCTACTTGATTAAAATATAAAGGATTGAGTGTTTATTTCCCTAATTAACCAAGAACTTTTGTACACCTGCTATTATTATTATTATTATTATTATTATTATTAAGTGTTTGCAATGGTCAGATTATAAAACAAAGAAATAATGAATTATATTAAAAAGGTCCTTTTCATGTGAGCTAACATTTGACTTTAGCACAAAGAGATATTTTAGAACACGTAAATATTTTTAGTTTTCTCATTTTGTTACCAAATTTCAGACCTTACATGGAGGTTGTTTAGACTATTGACACCTTATATACCTGTGATTAGAGATGTGTACATACGAGGGCTAGGCATGCTGTGTGTCTGAGCTTTGTCTAAGTGTAATACAGAGGTTTGTAGAGTTTAAGGTACATAGGTTAATTCATGCAAGGTAAATAAGTGCTCTCTTTTTTACAATATGCATTGCCTCTGGACCTAGAGCATAAATGGTCAGTGAAACTTATGTGAACATGAAGCAAATTATTAAAAAAGAACATTTTAAAATACATTTGCTAATTTGTGATTTTTGACACATTAACATGATTTTTTTATGGTACTTACGGTTTCAAGAACTTTTTGCCTTCCTGAACTTGGCATTTGACCTTCCCAGAATGTGTAAATAAGGTATATTGTGTATGGTTTTGAACCAAGAAATAGGTCTATTTTGGAGTGAAAACATCACCTGGTGCATTGCATAGGGAGGCACACCTAGGTGCTCAGATTTGCAAATTAGACTGGTGTTGGCTTCCTAATGGAAGGGAGAACCTTTACTCTAAGGCCCTGATTTATTAACGTTCTCCAAGGCTGGAGAGGATACACTTTCATCAGTGAAGCTGGGTGATCCAGCAAACCTGGAATGGATCTGGTCCAGGATTGAAAACATTTGCTAATGACTTTTAGGATATCCATTCCGGGTTTGCTGGATCACCCAGCTTCACAGATGAAAGTGTATTGTCTCCAGCCTTGGAGAACATTAATAAATCGGGGCCACAGGTATCTGGTCAGGTTTCTGTTCTTCAGACAATACAGAAGTTGGTTGTTACCATGTATTTAAAGAAGGCCTGCTTCTTGACTGATGATATCATTTGCAGTTAAGCTGACATATACCCCTTTTACCATTATTAGTAGTGTTTGTTAAGCACCAACAGAGGATATATTTGAGAATCTTCATTTACATAGCACACTAACTTCTGGGATATTGTGTAAAATAGATTGTTCTTTTAATTGATATCTTTAAAGAGAACTGTTAAAAAGTTGAGTACTGCTATGACTACCTTGGTTTTAATGGCACAGAATGCAAATACCTTCAATATACTTGTAACAAAACTGGTACTTTCTGGTCTTCCTCATCCCTTGTTTTGGGTCAGTAATGTACTAAGATTTTATTTAGGAGGGGAGCTGGTAGTTTATGCTTTCGAAAAGAAACTTTTTGCTTTGGAGAAAATATGGGCACTCCCTTTGGTGACTTATTTCATGACATGTACTACTTTCTTAATCACTGTAAAGTATTGAACCCAATGAAACCAGAATTCCTGATCTGCTTAGTTGTTCTAGGACTTTAAACTGAAGTGTATCTAAAGCCAATATTTTTTTTCCCCTTTTCCATACTTAAGGGTCTCACATTGAATCCATGCTTTTTTATGTGTCTCATTTGAGAGATTACTGCAGAGCTGCCTGTGCTATGGAAAATGAAGGGAGAAGGACAAGTAGGAGGCACCCTGCTGGGTCCTTTCTAATACTAAACAATCGCTATCCTTGGTGGTCTGTTGTATCATTAACATTGCTTCAGACAATTACACTAATGCCAGATTTTTATGCCTTCCACATCAATACAAAGCTAGTGCAAGTCTTAAGCCAGAGCCTTTTTCCTAACTGTCTCCCAGACGAATAGAGTCAATCTCCCTAGCCAGGACACAAGCAGCAATACCAAATGCCAGGTATTACCTCCACCAATACAAATCTATCAATCTTGACTTTAGATACTTTTAAAATTCTAAGACCAGTAGGTAGCACTTGGTCAATAATAGAGCATACTTTTTCTTTTAGTACAAAATGACATTTATATTGTTCCCATTATGTCATTTTCTATTTAAAATATTCTATTTGAATTTATTTACAAATTCCAAAGTTATGTATATGTATGTAATCATTAAAGTGTATGTAAAGCCATAGTGTTTCTGTTAAGTTATGAGTAGAAGAGGGAAAGATTAGAAGCTCTGCTAGGTGTTATTGCGTGTTTTGATCCCAGTCAGTAGATGTATCTTCTCCATTTGTTCTGGTCTCCACTGACACTGAAATAGAGAATGATGGGAAAATCTAAAAGTTTGACTTGTAACCAATACAGTAATAGAGGGAAAGTCATCCATGGGGGCCACTTGTTTTGGTAACAACTTCAATGACTTGATAGGAAAAAATTCTTAACCATTCCATTCTCTATGCCAAATAGGATTTAAACATTTGAACGATTGGATATACTGTAATGATCAGACCACTCAAAATTAATATTTCAGTTTTGGATAGATTCATACTGCCTAAATCTGTATAACACTATATCTCTTGGGAAAATCAAATAGAGAATTTTTTATAGTTTCTAGATCTACCCAGCGGCTGCCCATTACAAGAATTTATTACTCTCATTGCTTGAATTTCCATGTGCAGCCATGTCAGTTGCAGTAGTCTGATTAAAGCAGACCTAGATTCAACCATATCCTTCAAATAAACAAGCCCTTTGTAAATGCTACAGCGTTTATAAAAGATATCTTGCATGTTTTCAATTTTGTCTAGGCCCACTTCTTTATCTATTCAGCTGCACTGTTTGGCTACAAAGCAGCCCCTATTTGTCAAAGTAATAAATCTGCTGATGTGAACTAACTCTTACACCAAGAATCATTAGGGGGGCAAATCTAACAACTTTTCTATGTTTAAATCTGGCTCCTTTTATGATACCATCAGTTTAATAGCTGGTACACATGGGCAAATTTTGTTTTTTTACTTTAGAGTGATTTCTATTCTTTAAAAACAATTATATCTGAAGCAAATAATACTTCTGATTCATCATTACCAACCAAATTCCCGAACCTCAGTGCCAATATTGGCATTGTTGTTAAACCTTGTACTATTATATGCTTGTGTTGCATCAAGAGATATCTTATCTATTATGCACACAACAGGTGCATTCTTTTGACTAATGTACCAATCAGTAAGAGCGTACCTACCAAATACATGGTAACCATCTGATATGTACTCTACTTGCCATTTATAATACTCATAATCAATAGCAGCTGTTTAGTAAACATAGAAAACTCACTTCACATCCTGCCTTTGTCATTACAGTACTAAATCAAAACAGACTATGGTGATTGTGCAGTGGTTGGGACTTGGGACCAATCGATTAGCATCAGAAAGTTGAATGGTTAGCGGATCCACTCGTACACCAGACCTAATCCAGAAAAACCAGAGGCAGGATAAGTGTCTAATTTTGGAAAAAATTCTAACAGGTTCCTGTAAGGCTACAAGAAAGGAGGTGTCTAAGCCCTGTCATTTGTATTGAAGTGTTTTGTGTCTTCTATTTTTAAATGATCTTCCAAAGTTAATTTGTGATTGTCCTAAAAAATACCTATAAGTCAAATGTTCAGTATAAAGTAAATACATTTTAAGTATAAAGTATGGTTTAAGACTTGCACTCACCAGCCACTTTATTAGGTACACCTGTTCAACTGACAACACTCGGTGCCACTCCTGTCAGCTTAAAACAGGCACCTGAGGCTACAATTTGCATGGGCTCACCAAAATTGGACAAGAGAAGACTGCAAGAAAGTTGCCAGGCCTGTTAAGTCACAATTACCGCTGCAACATTTGGGTGGTATGGTCAGATTATGGCATAAATAACATAAAAGTATGGGCCCATCCTGCCTTGTATCAACAGCTCAGGCTGCTTCTGGTGATGTAAGGGTGTAGCGAATATTTTGTGACACACCTGGTGCCCCTTAGTAAGCAACCAACTAACTGAGCATCCATTAAATGCCAAAGTCTACCTTAGCAATGTTGCTCACCACTTACATCCCTTTATGATAGCAGTGTGCCCATCTTCTTAATAGATACTTCCAGCAGGATAATGTGCCAGTTAATAAAGATGAACCCGGAACTATCATGGTGTACCCAATGAAGTAGTCAGTGAGTGTATGTTGCTGTATATCCTGTCCAGACCTGGAATTTCCATTGGGGATATCTTATTGTTCATTACACTAAGCTTTAAGATACAAGACAAAATATACTTACAGTGTACATATACTTACAGTGAACTGTGGTTCATTTTCAAACACACAAATAACAAAATAGGTCTTAACGTGTTTTGCCCTATGAGCTTCCTTAGGAGATAATGAGAACCATTAAACAACTACCTATAAAGGATAATGATGTATCAGAATACGGGGACATTGTAGGTATACATATAATGATACATAAATTATGTAAATATAAACTAATATGTAACCTCTCAAAAGTACTGCATTATAATTAGGTACCATCAAATATTATTAGATTTTTTATCTTATGAACCGGTGCGAGTGTGGACAAAGGATCAGCTCAACCCACTGGTAAAAATGACAGGCTCGACAGAACCAGTCGTCCGGCCCCCGCAAGTTGGGATATATTGTCTGGTATCCTAAACCTCAATGTAATGAAAGGGGCTACCTTGATTGTTAATATTTATGCTGTGATACTCACCTTTGTACATATTGTAGTGGTTACTACCTTTGCCACCTATTGAATTACTTTAATAACTATTAAATATATCTGGCAGACAAAAAAAACCCTTCTTTCAATCTTTTTCTCTTGTATTTTCTGGGGTCTGGCATTAAATCTTCTTGATAGAAACCAGACTCTTACTTTTCTACCCTTTCCAATGAAAAAAAAAACAAAAAAACCTGGGTACAAACAGATCTACAAGGTATCGGTTTATTGAACCCCACTCAGGTTTGAGTGAAAGTCATAAAAAACCGTCCTGAATGCAGCAATATGTTACGTGTATATGGCTTCTTTTGTGCTTTTAAAACCATGTTTTGCTGTTTGAGTTACTTTGTAATGCAGCATATTTCTTCTTTACTCTTCAAGTTTTAATATGTTATGTACAGTTTTATACAATGAACAACTGTGTCTTATATAAAATTTAAGACAAAAAAAAGAATTATATTTTGTTAAAGCTGCATTAGGGCATGTACAACAAATTAATTTAAATAATCAGGGAGAAAACAATATTTTTGAATCTTTAAACATAGTAAAATATATCTTCTGTTAGGCATTTAGGTATATGCATATTCAGTTTTGAAGCTTTAGTCTAAGGTTTTTATTACTGTTTAGTAATTGGGTAGAATACCTCTCAGCTCCTGTGCAGTAGCTACCCTAATGCATAGAGTATTAGTAAGAATAGAAGTAAGTGTGAATACAATAAGGTAACAGGCACCAACAAAAATCTGGCAAAGGTTTTATCTCTTTTCCACACAATAAAAAAAAATACTTCCCACACCTCTTTCAGTAATAGTAGCACTGGAAATAAAAGTGATCTCAAAAAAGCAGACACAGCTGTAAAAACCTTACATGTTCTCACTCCTAATTAAGGTACCCAAAACTATAAAAGAGTTGGGTATCAACTAGTACTAATTTGGGGATTGTTGGTTAAAGTGGACCTATCATCAGAATTTTTACTTTACATATAAGGGTTGTTTTTTATAACACCCTTTTTAAAAAAAAAAAAAAAAAAAAAGCTTCTTCTTTTTACGGCAATCAATACAAAATGGGAGCGCAAAGCCTCCTGGGATATTTAGGTTATGCATCCCAGGAGGCTCCTGGTCCAATGTCAGGCATGATGCATGCGTGTCGATCTCACGCATGCGCATAACGGCGTTGGACCCAATCAAAGACATCTCCAGTGAGATCGAGGAGTCTGCCAAATTAAATATGTAATTTTTGTTTTACAGTTTAGCTCTGCTTTAGGAGGCTAAGCTTTAATGTATTTAATGTACAGCGCTGCGTAATATGTTGGCGCTATATAAACCCTGTTTATTAATAATAATAATAATAATAATAAAAATAATGTGTTGGAATACACAGTACATGGTGTTGATTCAGTTTAAAAGTTAGAAAGTTGGCAAAATGAAAATAGGTTGTGGTATTCATAAAGCCATGACTCCTTACAAATCACCACATACACACACACTAAAGTCCAATAAAGTTGTGCAGTGTTTAAGCCTTGCTTTAAAAAACTTTACCCTAACTTTACCCTAAAGAACATTGGTTTCAGCAGCATTCATCAAGTATCAGAAAAATTAAAGACACTTTTTAAAAAGTTGTAGGCTGAAATAACTAAGAGTATTAAGTTTTGTACAGACACTAGATTGCTGTTGTCCAAGACAAGCATTTGTGAATATTATGGGTGAAAACCTGGCATTTGTACCGATGTCCCTCAACATTGTTTAGTGACCCATTCCTGCTAGTTTTCCTAAAGCTAAACTAAACGCTAGAAGAAAAAAAAAATGCGGAAAGGACAGGCAATGTAATATCCCCATTTTTTTTTTCCTCCGGTAACGGTTAGGCAGGTAAGTATGTTTTAGTGTAAAGGGACATAGCCTTCTGCGATAATAAGCTGCCTGATTCCAAACTTTCAAAGCAGAACTTTAGTTCCATTATAACAAAAAGATTAAGCAGGGCACCTTATGCTTGTTTTCCCTGTGTTGTCAGTACAGCACTTCCACTGTCTTTTGACATTATGAATAAAGATTGGAATCTGTAGAGGTTCTCATAGTAGGGGAAGAAGCAGAGAGAGAGGGATATATTACAATATAAGTGAAGTGACTATGTTATATGAAATAACACTTCTATTTAATTCCAACCCCTCTTTTCCCGCTATTTCCTGGTTTATTTTGATACTTCCCTAGGTAAAAGCAAAACAAAAAAATAATCCAAATGTTTAATTGCAATATTTTTTTATTTACATAAATATATACTGTATATACTTGAATGTAAACAATCCAAATATTAATCAAGGTACCTACTTTTACCTTAAAAAAAAACAGGAATATTACATCAAGTCAAGTGTATACGTAGGGCTAACAATGCAGCTGCTAACAAACTAACTTTGAAAATAGTAATCAATAAAATTAATGTGAAAATATTAAACAATATTAAAAAGAAAAAAAAATGTAAAATTACTTGGGGTCCAGTCAGTGTTTATGTGTGTGTGTGTGTGTGTGTGTAAATATATATATATATATATATATATATATATATATATATAGATATAGATATATTTTTTTATTTGCTGTTTTTACAGGTTAAAGTATTTTGTACTTTTGAATTGGTTATGATTAGTCACTTGCCCATAAATTATCTTTTTTGCATGGTTGTTGGCCAGCAGTAGTTGGTGCTGTATACTGTGTAAAATAACTCTAATATTAAACTGCCCAGACAATGCCCAGCCCCACAGGGGATTTTAGAGGTATAAATGGAGGGATAAAGGAAGACTTTACAAGCAAATAACACACATATATATTCAAATAGGAAAATGTTGTTTTTAATTGCCTAGTGACCGGGTCACTTTAAACACTTGGAGTGGAGGAGATACCAGGGGTTGGCTTTTACACAGAAAGAGTTGGGCAGGGCTATAGAAGTGTAACAACCTATCAGCAGAGCCAGTATGTGGGGGAGCTTAGCCAGAGCCCTACAAGATAAACTCCATGGGACTACTCATGTACATGTTTCTGACCAAACTGTAACCAACAGATTTGACAAAAAGGTTGACTGACATCCTTTAGTGCAACCTGTGCTCACACTGGCCAGAGATCACTACTATTTGTAGGTTGCTGCCTGGAATATCATCAAGCAGTGGGTCACTAATAGTCTTGGCGGCATATCTTAGAGGGATAACACAGACCTCAAGATGCTAGTTGTTAGTACACTGATTTCTGGTAGATTTTGGGAATCCACAGACCAATGGACAATGCCCAATGCTTCATGCGTCTGAGGTATTCCAATTACTTTCTGGATCATAAAGGCATTAATATCACCGATTGCCCCCCACATTTCTAAGACCTGACTCCATTAGAGATTTTGGGATATTCTGCATGACATATTTAATGTTATTTTGTGACAGAACCACATACTGTCAAGGAGCTCACTGATGCCCTGATCTAAGGTCAGGAATCCCCCCCACGCACTATCCACTTTAGAAGCATGTCCAGACATTGTTGGGAATGCATACAGGCATGTGGGGGTCATACATAATACTGAACCACATAATTTTAAAAGCTCTCCAGATTGGAAAAAAAAGACTATAATAGGTAAACCTGGGTGATCAAACCTTTTCCTTTTTATACAAAATTAAAAATAAATATGTTTTTTGCATTCTTTTAAGCCTGAACCAGTGTTAAACCTTCATAAAGCCTTGGTACATTCACATTTCCTGTTGCTGTATATAAAGTATAGACTCTGCAAGTATAGGAAAATAGTTGTCGATATGCCAGGTCAGCATTCAACTTTCAATTTTCTATTGTGGGTTAACATCACGCAGCATTTTGTACTTACAATGTGCCAATTGTTATAACTTTTCATTGTTTTTTCATTGTTTTCTTGTTGAAGCTGATTTTTATTTGGTGGGGGCTTTTTTCAGCTATATAATGGGATTTGGTCATGCCCATATTTGGTGTTTGTATAAGGAGTCTTTCAAGAAACCATCAACATTTTTGTTTTGTTAAAGTTTTGCATTGAGTATCTATGTGTTTGTCATTAAACAGGTAGTTTACAATAGGTGTTTTCTGTTCAAACCTTTTCTAATTGTGCATGTTTTTTTGTTATCGACGAGTAAATACATAAATATGTGTTTAAAGGTTATATATATTGTGACAAGGTGTCTCATGTCTTGGCAGGGAAAGTCTTAGATGTGGTGTATATAGTGCCCAGGCTAAGGTGTTTTGTCTATTAATGGCTCCAGGGAAAAGTATATTAGTCTGCCAGACAGTTGGCTTTCATGAAAAGCTGGTTTAAATGGTTCTGAAGCTAGACAAGGAAAAGTTGGGAGGGATCCTTGGCCACCCAATCAATGTCCTGGTCTTCACCTGGATCTAGAAAGCACAGGTGCTTTATTTAGAGCAGGAGTGTCAAATTCTGTCCCCCAACATCCTTTTTTTTTTTTTTAAGCCCCCAAAGAAATCCTAAAAATGAACTGCAGCCCGTCGCTGCATTGAAATAGCCCCACCACTACAGTTCCCAGCATCACTCTCGTCTATAGACTAGCGGGCTCCCTGCCTATGTGTGTGCATTAACCTGTTTTATAGAGGCAAATAATGACAGGAATTTTAGTAGCTATTTCAATGAAAGAAAGGGTTTCAGCGGCGGGCCACTCATAAGATTTAGCTCTGCATTGGCCGCGTCTGACATTTCCAGCACTCCCCCTCAGCTGTACTTTTCCTTGCTACTCCAAGGCATGGACTTGAATAGTTGGATTTTCATAGAAGAAAATTGGTATTAATATTGTAAGCCTGTGCAAAAAGGTTACCATTGAAATTTATCTCAGAAGACTACAAATAGAAAAAGAGGCATAGGGTTTTTTCTTAAATAAAAAAAAAAAATGTATGCGTCCTTCTCTATTATAAGCTTGTTTCATATTGAAAAACCTCTTTGTTTCCATATGAAAAGGGTTCATATCTTATGAGAAGGAAAATGTCCTCAATTTTTTCAAAAAAATATTAAGGTTGGCCCGTGACTTTGTCTGTGTTTTTAATTTTGGCCCCCTGTGTATTTGAGTTTGACACCCCTGATTTAAAGAATCGGTAACAGATTGCTGGGAGCTCAGTGGCTTCCCAAAATTTGAAGGGAAATGTGTAAATCTGAAAACCATATATGTGTGTGTGTATATATATATATATATATATATATATATATATATATATATATATCTAAGGTGGTTTTCGCCAGCAGGTGGAGTACATCTCCGGTACACTCTAGTCCAAAAACTTAGACAAAGTCGCAGGCCAAACTTGAAACTGAAATAGGACCGCTACTACAATTCCCCGAGTCAAGAAAACAGTCCAATGCGGGGCTTAATGTTATGAGTGTCTGGAACTCCCTCTTCACTGAAATAGCACCGCTGCTACAATTCCCTGCGTCTATAAAACAGTTCAATGCGGGGCCACGCATAGGCAGAGAGGCTGCTGATCTAAAGACGCGAGTGATGCTGCTACTATGATTCCCGGCATTACTTGCGGCTATAAAAACAGTGCAATGCGGGGCCACTCATAGGCAGAGAGGCCACTGGTCTATATATGCGAGTGATGCCAGGATTGCCAGAATTGTAGTAGCGTCGCTATCTCAATGCAGCGGAGGGCCAGCTGCAATTCATATTTAGGATTCCTTTGGGGGCCAGAAAAAATGATGTTGACATGAGTTTGACACCCCTGCTCTAGTCCTTTTTTGTGGACAGTGTTAGGCTCACCCAGATCCCTTTGCAACTACCCAACCATTCCTCCGCTCAGATCTCCACAACATAAAGGCTAGTTAATCAACACTCAGCTCCTGACAAGCTAAAGTTTTTCATTGGCTCTTAATTAACAGCTCCCAATGGTATATTACACAGACCAAAAATGGACAAAATAATAGAAAGTCACTGTTTGAGTTTACATAAACTTAAAGCTTTAGAATGTACACAGGAAGCACAGCTTACTTTCTCCAAACTTAAGTTTTTCCATTCCTTTAATTTGTTGGTCTGAAAACCTGTGCCTGTGCGGGTTTTTTTTAATGTCTCTCAAACACAGCCTAATTTAAAAAAAATATGGTTATTACAAATTGCTGATTTATCTCTTTTCCAACAGAAATCTCAAGTTATGAATACTCAATAAATGTTATAAATCCTTAAACATACTAATGCTGTTTTCTGCTGTGTTGTGTTCAACATTCAGGCTACTAGTGCATGTGCATTGTATGCTACATTAGGGCCTAAATGTGCCTCTGGGCAATTTTTTAAAGTAGAACTCTTGCAATTTACCACTATCCACCAATGTTCAATAGCTCCAAACCCTTGGCTATCGATGAAGCAAATTAGAACAGTTGGGACAGTTTGCCAGCTTTTTAAGAAACTTCATGATGGTTTAAGCTTCCTAAATCCTGCTCATGGTAATAAAGAATCACATAAGGTAATATATGGAACTTCCAACATCAACACCATACACTGGAAACCAGTACTTTAATTGATGCATCAATTTGTTTTTTTAATACCTTGGTTTGAACAAAGCAGGAGCCAAAAAAAAAAAACAAAAACAATATCAATGGAATTACATTTACATTTTCTCTAGGTTTTTGATCCTCCACATTCACATTTTGGTCTGCTTCCCAAAACCCCAAATAATTTTTTGAATAAAATTAACGTACCCCAGAATGGTTAGTGGCATGACTGCCAAGAGCTGCCTATTTGTTGGGAACCATGAAAAGGCTCCCTCTACTTTCTCCTAAGCCAAATCTCCTAGACACACTAAATCAGTAAAAGCTTTTTGAATAGCTGTTTTAGCATTCAGTGCTGGAGCTGCTGATAGAACATTCAAAACAAAAACCAAGGAAGGAAGAGTATGATATGTTTGTGTGTGTGTAATTAGCTTTCAGCCAGCTATGAATTAAGAGGTGATGCGGAGCATGTAGAAAGGGATATACCACCTCCCATGCCTTCTGTGAGAGTAAGTATGATCAGGATCAGGAGGTGGTATATAATTACAAATGTGACCACAGGAAGAAGGACAAGGCTTAGTGCATCAGAGAGAGTACAAAGAAGAGGAGTTGAAATGCATGAAAGTTCTAGGAGAGGGAACAGTGTACCTACAATCAACAATGGTCCCATTGCAGTGGCTACGAATAAGCCCACACAAATGGGCCATTTGCATTTGTCATCAGAAGTGCAGGTGTAGAAACTTCAACAGTCCCCACAAGCATGCAAGCAATACATGACAACTGTAGGCCAATGAGTATGTCAGCTCAAGTTCAGGTACATTTAACTCTCGAATTGAAGAACCAATAAAATAGCATTTGTCCATGTTGGACCATTCGCTGCATCATTGCTGTGTTTTTAACAAAACCTATATAGTTACAAAAGTAAAATGTGTTCCTGTGGGAGGAATAAATTAACAGATTTATTTGTATTTTGGTGGTGAATTGAACTAGTGACCATTATTTATATGTGAAAATAAAAAATTACTCGTTCACAATTGTGTCATACTCCTACTGAAACTACAACATAGTTTTTTTATATTATAGTTGTATATTTTGTGATTAAATGAAAAATGGTGACTAAAATTGCATTTACAAGCACAACCCCCTAATGTGGAATAACGTACACAAACATACATGCAGTTACAGGACCTACAAAAGAAAAAGTTTGAGGACTGAACTAAGAATGCTTTCACAAAAAAGTGTTAGGTTTTATCAATTACCAATGGAAAGTGAATGAACAGGAAGAAACATTTAAATTAAATCAATATTTGGTGTAACCATCCTTCGCTATCCAAACAGCATCAGATCTACTAGGGTACACAGTTTTTGAAGGAACTTCCAGGTAGGTTGATCCAAACATCTTGGAGAAATAACCACAGATCTTCTGTGGATGTATGCTGCCTCATTGTTTTGTGATTATTGTTTTCTACCTGTTAGGATGTACACACTTCAGATGATTCTCGGCCAATACGAGCCACAAGGCTATGGACTTTGTAAATTGCTGCGTAATATGTTGGCGCTATATAAATACTGTGCAATAATAATAATTTACAGTTACCATAAAACACAACAAAACATACAGAGATCTAAAATATGTATACACAAACATTCACATGCTAACTGTTCATAGTGAGTGAACACTGGCAAAGTAATGTATACAAAAGGGACACACCAAAATGCTCAGCTTCTATAATGGTCAGACATCCTGCTCCTGGTTGGCTACTCTGCAGGTATCTAGGCATCTAGGGTCATTTGCAAATACCTATATGGGTGCTCTGCTTTGTTCTGGCTTTTAAAACACACACAAAAACGCATGCACCACTGTTCATGAGCAGTTCAGTGCAAGTCTATGGAGGCGTTTGGACAACAAAACCATCCCTGGAAACTGCATGGAGCTTCTGAACAACCTCTCGTAAATGCCTAAAGCCTGCACACAAAAAAAAAACAATTTGTTTGAAATATTATACTGGTATTTTACAAGGAAATTTCAAGCCTTTGAAGGCACTAAAAATGCTTATAAAAAGTCTGGAGAAAAAGAAGTCTACAAGTCTAAGAGCTTGTCACAATTTTTGTGACGGACAAGACTCAGATGTTTAACAATTGCAGAGAAAACCAGGTGTTTGATCTTGATCTTGGGTCGTATCCTGAAGCTTCAAAGTGGTCCCATGTCAGCCAGGCAGTGTCCCAACTCCTAGAGTATTAGTCCCCTGGCTTGAGAGTTATACCATCCAACTCAGAAACCATTTAGTCATGGAAAGTTTGATGCCCCTGCCTCCCAGGTGGTCCACAATTGGTCTTACTCAGACCTCACATTAGCATCTATCAGGGAAATCCTGCCTGCATACTTTATATGGCAGCCTTGAACTTTATATGTCATTGGTCAGCCATGTCAAAAGGTCAAACTTTTGTTCAATTTTATTGATACTGCTTCTGAGCAACAGGAACAACTGTTACCAGCTATCTACAGGTGTGTGTTTCTTGGTCACATAAATATGCTAACTTTTCCCATTGTTTTGAAGGACGGCAACGGCCAGACTACAGTGATCAACATATACATTTCAATTAGTGAAGCTGGGTGATCCAGCAAACTTGGAATGGATTTCTTTAAAGTAGCTAGCAAATGTTTTGAATCCTGGACCAGATCCATTCCAGGTTTGCTGGATCACCCAGCTTCTCTGATGAAAGTGCATGTTCTCCAGCTTCAGAGAACTTTAATAAATCAGGCCCCTTGTGTCTGTGCACAGTCTTGCCTTGGTGTATGACCCGTGACCTGAAACTATTTTCCACAACCTCATCTTCGTATCAGTTTTTTATTCTCACCCAGTTTAAGTCCCCTACACAGCTGTTTTTGTTCAAGGTAATGACTGTAGCACCTGTTTGCTATAATTGGTGAATTATGACATAAACTCCACTATAATCCTAAAAAACCCATACTTTGTGCAAGTGTAAGATATAATGCTTGTTTGAATGGAAAGGGTAGTCATGCCAGATACTGATTTTATATGGATTTATCTTCTGTTCACTTTGCATTTGTAAATTGATAAGACCAATTAGAATTTATATTTCTGAAAGCAAACTTTTTATTTTTTTTACGCCTTCCTAAAACTATTGTATTGTATTCTATTGTAAGTATACAGTACCAGTAAAAAGTTTGAAAACACAAAGTAGCCTCCTTTTACTTTGATTACAGCTTTGTACACTCTTGGCATTTTCTGAATCAGCTTTATCAGGTAGTTACCTGAAATGGTTTTCCAACAGTCTTGATGGAATTCCCCCGGGTGCTGAGATTGCTGTGCCTTTACTCTGTGGTCCAACTCATTCCAAAACATCTTAGTTAGATTTAGGTTGGGTGATTATGAAGGCAAAGTCATCTCACACAGCTGTTAATTACTTTCCTGCTTGGTGAAATAGCCTTTACATAGACTAGAAGTGTGTTTAGGGTCTTTGTCCTGCTGCAAAACAGATGATAGTCCCACTAACCACAAATCAAGTGGAATGACATGTCACTCCAGAATGCTTTACTTGGTTCTTGCCATAATATGGAGCAGAATAGTAGTCGGGGCTATTCACTGTTAAGAATTGTGTATTTCTGCACAACCCAATTTAAAGTCTCAAACACATTAAGAAGTCATGTAATTCCAGAAACAATTGCTTAATAAGACACATCCAATAATATAAACCAATTCCAGGTGACTAACATGTTCTAGGTAATTATTTCATGTTTTAAACATAATTCAGTATGTGTTCTTTAATAGTTTGAAATACAATATTTATCTGCAATGTACAAAATATTAAAAGTTTATAACATTAATTGAGGTGTGTCCAAACTTTTCACTGTTACTGTACATGTACAGATTTATTCAAATATTGGGGGGTCAAATGGTGACTGAAATTTCTTTTTCAAAAATGTCACCAAAATCTGGAATTATTTCCCAATGTCACACTTACCTCTACCTCACTAAAGCGCAGGCATCTCTCTCCTGCGCATATGGGCAGTAATGACTCTGGGCGTGCCTACCTTCCCAAGATTTATAAGCTTCGTCCAACCCGCTGACCAATCAGGGAATAGCCTCTTAATCATCTCTGGCTATTTAGCTAGCTCGGACACAGCACTCAGCATTCAGGTAACGTGTCTCCACTAGTGCCAAGCCCCTAATTTTGTTGAGCTAGTTCCTGAACACCTGCTTTTTAATTCAGTGCTTTCTCCGCCAGCTCCTGTGTTAACCCCTTGATGCCCAGTCTGTTGTTACCAGCCAATTCCCTTGTGCTGTTCCAGTGTTCCTCTCTGTGGATATTCCTGTGTCACCATTGCTTCCTGTTGCTTCCAGTGTCTTCTGTGTTCCCTGTGTCTGCAGTGGCCCCCGTGTCACTTGTGTCTGTTTCCTGGATCCCTGGTATTGACCCCTGGCTTGTGACCTGACCTCTCTTGCTTACTGCCTGCCTTGACCCCGGCCTTCCTCGACTAGTCTTCTGCCTGATGATTTGGTACCATCATTTGGTACCACCATGTATCATCCTGCCCACCCTGGTGTGCCCAAAGACTGCAACCTGGCAGTAACCAGCAGTGCAACATCCTCGCCACTAGAGGCTCTGGAGAAGATCTTGTTACTGCTTAGACTCTGCGCCTTGGCCCTTCTTAGGGCTCACACCACTTCTGTGCAAACCATAGCGCCCCCTAGTGGCCCTGTCTCCCCAAACATGACACTCAATAAATGTAAACACTTTTACTGGTTACTGGCACAGTTTACACATACAGATGTACTTGAACTTATTGGAGATAGTATAAAAAGGTTAACAGAAATTGTGTTTGTAACTATGACACCAATCTGGAATAAGGTTACCTGTTCTGAAATGTATGGATTATTACTGGAACTAAAAATGCACAAATGTGGTCAAACTCACAGTCAATTCTGACTAAGCTTTTCCAACTTTGGATCAGAACTTGGATTTTGAGCAAACCGAGTTTAAATTCATAGTTTGGATATCTGGCTAATGTGAAGACAGACAGGATTTGAAAAGGGGGAGGGGGGGTCAATCATTTCTGCTAGTTACCTAAGCTAAAGGTGCTTTTAAGAACAATGTGACTGTTGAACAAGTAAAATTATAGCAAGTATTTCTAGTTATTCACATGCATTTCTCCCCATGCAATTTTCAACAGAAGAAAAAGACATTTTTCTCACATTGGCTGTTTTGTTCAGCTTCAGGTCTGTAACCCAAGCACCGATCATTTGGACAGAAACTAATAAAATGAACATTGCCCCACTACAACAATCTGATTCGGCAGATCCATGTTATATTTGGCTGGCTGACAGTTGTAGAATACAAAAACGTACAAAGGAATAATGCTAGCATTTATAACAAGGCATTAGGATTAGTTTAAAGTCATTTTTGTAGCCCTTCCTTTTGGGAAATATCAGACTCCTGCCTGCCTTATCTAGTGCCAAGGGCCATCCATCATTGGGTGTCTTCCCGCAACATATTCCTTGTGTTGTGGGGATCTGCAGGTTCCCCGCTGGAAAAAGTCCCCAGATATCTTGTCCTGGAGAATGAGTACAGGGGTACATAATACCCAGGGAGGGTTAAATAAAACTAAAAAATAGAAATAATGGCACCAGACCCTAAAATAAAATTTGTTATTATTATTTTTTTTGTTAACTAAAATGTATCTTTGCAGGACCAAGCGATGTGTATAGGACTGCAGTCTATGATGGATGATCCATCCATCTGGCCAGAGATGGGTGCGTTTTTCATTCAACGTAGGCTGCTCTGTGGCATACCATGGAACATATTGTGTGGCAACAAGCATCTATAAAAAAGCAAGTTCTTGGAAAGTGAAGCTTCTCGTAAAGTTTGCTGATCTTTGCCCATTAAATCTACAGATATTTTTAGAGCTTTAATGCCAGAGCGCTTTTGTATGGGGTCTCGTTTACTGGTGTCCTCCTTATAGGCATACCTCTCCTGATGATGGATCTTCTGCTATGCACAACATATGTAAACACAGGGTAAGCTGTGGACAAACAAGCACACATTATTCAGTATCTGCCCTTATTCAGCACATGAAGAATCATCTGCTTATCTGAAATAAACACTATGCCCAGGAATACCTAACCCATCTGTATTCTCCATCCAGTTTTCACAAAGGGTAAAAAATATAATCCTGGTGCTTCTACTCCTGATGCCGCTGTTGCTTTTGGGGGTCAGTCTTCATCAGGACAGTAATTTTGTACTATAGATGTTTAAGAAAAGCAATCTTCACCCCTTTCATTGGAGAATGCTTGTACAGAAAACAGAAGTATATTATAGGCTATCTTCTGGCATTCCTATTGAACAATCTACTGACCAAGCTAGTTGTACTAGATCATTTTTTGTTGAGAACTGACACATCCATTCAGTGGAATCAATTATTGCCCAGTAAAGTAGTTTAGAGGATGAGCTCCACAGTTGACTCTTCTGATTCTTCTTCATCGTCACAAGAATACAACTCTCCACTGACAGCAAACCTGTTCCACTCCCCGTTGTGTTATGTATAAGCTTAGCCATCTTCATCTAGTCAGCCTGGGCTACACGGCATTCCACCATGTAAAAACAAATGTCACACTGTCTCTACCCTTGCTACCACTAAATCAACAGATTACAATTTCAAAGCACTCCTGAGATGTTGGTTTACCCTGTCTTTAGATTCTGTTTGTTGTTACCAGCTCAATGTCGCAGAGTTCTATTAACTCCCAGTTTATGATGTGTGGTTATAGGGTGATAGGTGTCAAAAAGCAGATACTGGTTTGTGTTGTTTGATTCTTATAGACTGCAATTTCTATATCATCCCGTTACTTGATATGTAACTGTCAATGTATCTATAATGCTTTTTTAAATCTCTACCCTGACATTTTGACAACTTTTAACGCCTTCAGTTATGTAATCTGAGGTTTTAAAGCCAATGCAGACTTCCTAACACCAAGGATGGGATTATGCCAGTTTTGCACCTACTGATCTTGGACAGCCAACATCTGTATTGTTACCTAATTGTATTAGTGTTGGTGTTAATGCTGTGTGGATATAAATGGAGTAGAACTGAAGAAGCAGCCTGCATTAACAAAAACCTTTCAACTCTGACTCCTCATTTTATGGTACCACTGAATCGGACTCCTCTAATTTAAATATGCTGATGTATGTCAATGTTCCATGTTGATTGAAACATAGCATATACTGCATTTCATCACTGGCAAAGCTCAGCCATTGTAAATCTATATGAAGATGGGGTCTTTTTGGAATAATAACTCCTGGCCATGAAGCTGACGCTCTATCCTATTGACCAGTCTATAATTGCCAGCATGTAAACCAGTAAAGTTTATGCCTAAATTTACCTAACTTTACTTGTTAATAATATAAACAACAATTTTTGCTGCTTTAAAACCAACAATTAAACTACATTACCAAAAAAAAAAAAAACATTGTAAAATGTTTTTATATGTTAGCTTATAATGTTAATAATTAGCATAAATTTTTAATAAACTTGGCATATAGCTGTAAATATAGTCTAAAATTAACTATGCTATTGTTATCAGAAACAGAATTGCTTCTGCCAGTTCATAAATCTGATTTGATTATTTTCAGAGCTAAAAATAATCTTTCAGCTCTGATTTGGGTGGCATTGCTGTTACAGTTCTAGCCTCATGGCTAATAATGTCCAGATAGACCAGGATGGCTTCTTCTATAATTAGTTTCGTGATCATACTTTTCAACTTTTTTGATCCTGCTGGAATTCTTTTAATTGAACATTTACCAGTCGTTTTTCTATGTTTAGGTGGCATCACTTTACTTTTGAAAGTTTTATCTTGTCCAAGTGGGCTTCCAACTCTAGTTCTTCATTTGAAGAGGATGATCCTGATTTACCAATGCTTATAGCTTCATCCAGTGGTTCAGGCGTTTTAAGTAGTCACCCTTCATGCGTACTGCTATGTCGGAGAGCCTTTTTTTCCTACAGCAATTTAGTCACCAATCAACAAAATTTGGCTCATTGGATCAACATAAATAGCAGCTAACAAGATCTGATTATCCAGTAAGAGACCCACTATTTTCTTTATTTTAGATACAGTACCTTCAGCTAATAACTCCCCACATTTGTTCAGGGAATATATCAAGATCTTCCATTCCAAAAAAAAATGCCAGGTGTTAAGTTTTTATTGCAACCTCTTTGTGATGGTAAAGGGGTAAGAAAGAAGACTTTCTAATTCTTTTACTTGCACTCACTGACTTTCCGTTAATGAAGTGTTTTCATTGTCCAGTACTTTAAAAAAGTATTTTAGCTCAAGCAAATGCTTTATAATCAAATAAATGCTTCCCCAGTGTGTTGATTGATTCAGAATGGCTCCTTTTCCAGCACATTTCTTCAGAATAGCATCTGCATTGTGGGCCCATGCAACATTTACTTGCCCCAACTTTCCAATTAGAGCAGCTTCATATTGATCTTTCAGTCCATCTCCTATTGCTAGTTGCAGCCCAACACATATGTTGAATAGTACCAGGCTTGGTCACTTCTTCAGTAATATCATCCAAAATGTTGTCTTCTTCTTCAATGCTTGCAAAGCTGTCACCCTTGAATACTTGTGTGGCACTTTCTTCATCTCCTTTGTTATTTCTCTCAATTGTGCTTATCACATTTTAAGTGTTAACTGTCACAATATATAGAACCTGATCCTTTTTCGTTTCAAAATTTTCTAAAAAACCCTCTACTAAATTCTGAAGATACTCGCTTGTACGACGTGCCAGGGTGTCCTTTAGTCCCAAGGTCTGAGTTATTATTTTATTGTTTTCATCCACAAATCTAACATGAATAGCAAAATAATTGACTCTGTGACATGTACATGCATTCAATCTTTATTAAGGCAAAACGTCCCTTCAGACATTTTCTTAGTTCTTCCTTTTTACATTTGTCCTCTTCAATTGTAGGTTTCCTTACACTTTTTTAATTTCAGAAGGATAGGGGTAGCAGGCAGGAAGTTGTGAATAGGCCACTTCCTTTTTCCTGTGCGTGCTAATCTTTGCTAAAGATAGAGGGCAAAGTGTGGGCATTTAGGGTAATCTCTCCCTTCATACCAGGAGTGCCTTTTTTTACATCAAACGTTCCTTTAGGTTAAGAGTCTTCCTTTAAATGTGGACCCCACCTTTAACATCAGAGTTACCACTTTACATTATTCCCCTTTCTCCTTATACATCACACATTTCAGAGACCTCTCATTGCTTCCTCATTGTTTTTTTTTTACATTAGAGCTTCCCTTTTATGTCTGATACACCAATGAGTGTAACTTTATGCCGCCCACTGTTTTAAATGGAATTAGGATAATAAATACTCATTTACTGTCTTCCTTTCCTAAACTCTGACAGATACCATTATCTAATGTTGAGTCAGGAAGGAAGACAATGAAGACAATGGTAGATCTCCTCTCTAGCTCTGTGTATAGCAGTAAACAGCCAGGTAGTGGTCATGAGGAGGGCCCCTACACACACTCAAGAGTAAGGGGGCAGATCTAATATGAGACCACTGCAACCCCTGTTCCTACCCCACTGGGATTGTTAGCTATTGAATCAAACTATTAATGTTTTAAGCTTAATAAAGTCTTCTGAGGCACGTTACCTGCTTATTTAAAGAGACCGGCAGCGTTCTCTTTAGGATCCGTATTTACTTAAAGCGAAAGTAAACCAAAAAAATCTGGATCAGGTCTTGCACCATTGATAAATCCTCCTTCGTCCCTGTGCAGAGGCAGCGCCAGGTGCGTCCATCTTCTTTCCCTTTCTTACACCTTCTTCATATGCCACCCAATCTTGCACTGCACAGGCGCTAGATCAGGTTACATAGATGGGGAAAAAGAAGTGCTGATCCCACTGGGATTTTTTTTACCTCATTGAAGAAAATGCTCCTTCTGCACCTGTCTGATATTGTCATCATTTACCTTGTCTAAAGAGCTGAGATTTACCCTGTAAGAGTAATGGGTACAGGGTAGAAAGGGAGGTGGATATAGTCATTCAGCCATCTTAATTAGTGCCTACCATACAAGCCTATGGAGCCTGTGTTTTTAGGTCTAGACTCAGCAAAGGTATAGTCCCCAAATATGAGGTCGACTGATTACCTAAAACCATTGAATGACCAGGTTTTTCCACCAGGTTTTTTTCTCCCTAAGGGCTTAAATTGTGATAGACTGATCAGGGAGACTTTATTTTTTCACGTGGATTGCTCACCACTAATGTTCAGCCCTTAACCCCATTTAGAATATTGTTGTGATGTGCTGCAAAATACTTTATTCAGCCATCCAATCGAATTTCTTGGCAAAAAATAATTGCAACTCAGTGGGGGAATAAATTATGACAATGATAAGAATAATAAGGACATTACAATAATTTGGGTGAACAATTGTGATGGAGATAGGCCTTATTTAATAAAGTTCCCCAAGACTGGGGAAGACTATCATTGGAGAACCAGCAAGCCTGGAATGAAATTCCAAAAAGCAATTTGCTGTTATTTGGCAAATGTTTTCAATCCTGGACCAAATCCATTCAAGTTTTGCTGGATCAGCCATGCTAATCTATCTTCTCCAGTCTTGGAGAGATTTCATAAATCAGGAAAAAGCCTTTAAAACTGGATCTTCCAATTCACATTTTATTATTATATTAATAGTACATTTTATAATAAATACACTCAGGACCATTTTTGGGTGGTATGGTAAACCAAAGCCACTGCTTCGGTTTCTCCCCTCCATAGAGCAGGAAGCATGATGTAACAACTATTGCCTACTTTTTCCAGTGCCTGGTGGAATTATCTTTGAAATCTAATCTCTCCATTTGGGAAACATCACTAAAAAATAATTATAATTACCAAACACAATCGTTATTGTATGTATTGTAGTGAAGTAACAGGAAAGTTAATAAGACAAAATAAAATATAGTCCATCATATTTATATATATAAAGTAATGTAAAATATTAAGTATATCCCATGGAAATTGTTGACTTTAGTAAACATTAAGGGACACATTTATAAACTTTTTGCAAGCACATACACATTGATGGTATAACTTGAAGATCTAAAATCAAGATTTTTGAATGAATACACATTTTTTAATACAGAAGAAGCCAATTCTTTTCTTATTACCTCCCAAAAAATTTTAACATAATTGTTGAAGCCAGCTATATCGCAGTCTCCAATATATTTGCATATATCAGTGAAGTAAGTGAACAAGAATCAGAGATATCGAAAAGCCTAGAATCGGAGGAATGCGAATCAAAGCAAATGATTCAGATGTACTGAAATGTTCAGACGAAAGGAACCAGATGAAGGTATAAGGTTCCAAGCCAAAGATGTTTTAATGCTTTTTAAGACGGAAAGTGCAGAAGACTAATTTAGAGTTAGTATACAATGTATACATTCTTCTAAAGTTGTTCTGATGTGTGTAACATAAGTGATTTAAGATGTACAGAATTGAGCAATTGACTGTTGGAATTGTCAGATACTAAGGGAATATATTGATAAGTTAGAGCAAAAATTAGATTCTAACACAGCTATTGGTAAAATCACAAAATAATGTGAGGCAAATAGCTACAAATAGTAAGAATATAAAATATGAATCCTCATCATCTCCACATACAGAGGAATCAGAACAGAAATCATACAGTGATGCTATATTTATTTAAACTTAAAAAGCTCCTAATCAAGCTAAGTAAAGAATTGCCTAAGCGTGATGAGAATATCAGCGTATATTACAATGCTCACATATTTAAGGAATACTGTGATAAATTTAAGTTTTCCAATGAGACAGACTTAAACATTTGGCTTTCTGTGTAACAGGTGACAGAGTTCCAACAGTTGATATTCTTTGTGAATTACCAAAGAGGACAGTAGAAGACATAAATGAGCATATTTGAAAATCCTCAACCCAAAGTTCCTAAGGGAATGTTTGCGAAGAAGTTTGATCTAGATTCTGTTACTCACACTTAAGCTAATGAAAAAAAACATTATATGAAGCAGCTTTTTTTTTTTGTGATAAAGTTCTCAAAAATGAGAATCTGAGAATCACAGAGATGTAAAATGTAAAACTTCTAATGATAAAATCAAGAAAAAATTCCATGATTCTTATGAAGAGATATGTGTCCAGAGAAAATAAAGCCTATTCACTGTAAGTGGGGATAATGCAAACTTTGCTTTTAGATGCATGATTCTGTGGTATATGTTTATCACTAGTTACTAAAATTATTAATACTTATGGCAGTATATTGAATAACAACAGTGTATAATGCTAATCAACAAAACATGTATTTAAATGAAAATACCCCTGTACCCACATTACGTGCTGCATGTAGGAATATGGATCAATTGCATTGTGACTGAAAAGCCTACTCGTACATGGGGGTTTTTTTTGATAGACAAGATACATGGTAAGGACAATCATGTAATAAAGTTTATTATTATTATTATTATTAATAAATTAACACTTGAAAGGGGATAAGATAACTTAAAATGAATTAAAGAGGACAAACAAAATAAGTTATCTGTGTTGTGTAATTAACTGTTACATGTTTATGTTTCTCAAGTCTTTTATGTCTTTGGTACCAATAACTTAATTTATTTTTCTATAGGGGGCATGGTCTGGCATGCACACAAGATGGCTCTTATCTGAGACAGCTCTGGTGACAAACTGTTGTGACAGACTCAGCTTTATACCTACTTTTATCTTACATACAGGCAAAAGCATAAAGGGGACCCCTTCCCGGAAACCACACTGCCAAACCACCGGATTGACTATGAGGAATCTCCTGGATATCTTTAAAGCACAGCATGAATCGAGTGCTGACTTTCTTACCTCTACGAGCGGTAAGCTGGCAACATCCCTGCTGTTCTCTAGACCACTGATGCTGGCAGATCTCTCTACAACAAGAGAACACCTGGCGGCAATCACAACAGACCTGAAGGCTGATCTTCTCTCACTGTCCACCCACTTATCTCAGAGAGATAGGGCTATTGCGAAACTACTAATCATTGCAAATGCACACAAAATGCACCTGATGGATATGAATATAGATAATGAGGCAAAATATTATAAGAATCAGGGGGATCCCTGAATAAATACTCCCAGAACACCTTCTTTAGTTTGTCACCAGAGGATTTACCAATTGAATTTGTTTAAATTCACAGAGAAATACAACCAAGGGGATCTGATAACACACCACCAAGTGATATTTATTTGTTGTATATTGCTTAGAACAATCAGCTGAAGGAAGTTATACTTACCACTGCCAGGAATAACCAGCTGATCAGATTTAATGGTACAGGGGTCACAATATTTTTTTTTTTTTTTATATACAAATATTAAACAAGGAGACAACACAACAGAGAGACATAAATCCAGACAGCATATGCGTCCTTTTAAGAAAGGCTGGTTTTCAGTAAAATGACTAACTCACAAAAATGACGAGGGAAAGCAACAGTTTTAATCAGTGATTAACATAACCAAAACATGGTGAACATGAAGCATGAGTTGAAAAGTTCCAGTTATTAAAACCCCTATCCAGGGCCCAACAACTCGATTTAGTATATGGTTCTATATAGAAGGCCTAGAACTGGTCAGCGCCTGGGTAGGGGGGTTAGTAGGTGGGGGGCGGGAGAAAGGAGGTTGGAAACTTTTGTGGTAAAATATATATATACAGGTTGTGACTGTTGTGAGCATCAGAGTATACTACATTGGTTTATACGATTTCCAGGGTTCCAGGATTTGGTCAAACTTTTCCATTTTATCATTTAACCATTATCCAGTTAGACTTTTTTTGGTATTGGCTCTATCTGAATATCCACCCTTTTCCATGCTTTTGCTAATGAGTAACAAAAATTGCTAACCCTTACTGTAATTAGAATTACAATGGTGCTGATCAACTTTTTGGAGTGTGAGGAAAAAGGTTGCTCAAATTTGCTAAATAGTACACTTTTTGGAGAATATTTCAGAGACTTCACTATCTCAATCGAACAATCTCAGATATTAGTTTAAAGATTGCTTACCAATAATTTTGAGCAGTCGGGAACAACCACCATATGTGTTCCATCATTCCCCGTGCATTGCATCCCCTAAAACATAGTGGAGATAATTGATTGGAATGTACAGCAATAGCTAATGGTTCTATGGCTAGTGCAAATAGTAAAGTAAAGAGGGGGCAGCCTTGCCTGGTACCTTAAGGATAGAAGAAGACATATAGCCTGCTAAAGATATCTTCATAGTGGGAAAGTCATAAAGGGATTCAAATAATCTAATGAAATGTGGTCCAAACCCCATAATTGTTAGCAGTTTGAACAGGTGTTGCCACTATAAGCTATCAAACGTATTCTGGACATCAAGGCACAATAGCATTGCTTTGCTTGAGGGTCCTTGGTCCCAATTTGACTGCACCGCAGAAATAAGATCAATAGACCTACTTGTTTGATCTGGGGCTTGCCTATGTCATAGGAAGCCCACCTGGTCCAGATGTATGTATACCCCTAGAAGGGAGTTGAGTCAAATTGCCAAAATCTTGGTCATAATTTTTAGATCACAGTATGAGTTATATGGGTCTAAAGTTTGGCACCTCAGTAGAGTCTTTCCCAGGTTTTGGGATTACACTAATGTGGGCTGAATTTGCTCCCGACAATAACCTATTGCCCTCTCTAATACAGTGAAAATATTTCACTAAATGAGGAGCAACTGTGGGGCCAGATTTCTTATAATGCACATTGTGGAAACCATCAGGACCAAGTGAGCTTCCCCATTTCAGTAGCTTGAGAGTTTTTAGTGTTTCTTCCACTGTGAACGGCTTTTCTAAAATCTATGTCTGTTTTTCAGTTTAGGAAGTGCCTGTCTTTTGTGCCATACAGGTTGTTATAGAAATCGTGGAAAGCTGACATTACTTTTTCAGGGTTCTGAGACAGCTGTCCATTTTTTTGTTTTATCTTTGGGAAGCAGAGTAGGGTTTAATTTATTTACCAACAATTTATAAAATGTGTGTTTCGCCCACCGCAGGGACTTTTCAGCTCTTATGGTAAGAAGTAAATTAAGGTCTGTGTGGGTTAGTTCAAATTGTTTCCTAAGCATCATATAGGGATTTTCCTCATGATTTTTTTAGAGCTTATGGTACTCTTTAGGTTTTTGCTCAGTTTGTTGGGTGCCAGCTTTTTTTAGTCTACAACATTGTGTGTCAAAAAGGTGATCCTGGATTGTGATTTTGGGTTGGTCATATTAATAGTAGTAATCGTATATCATATAAGGTTCCAACTTTTGTACCTGAAAGTGATAAATTATAAGTCTCTGTGGGAACATAGTTGGCATGGGTGACAATTGGAAAAAAAACTGAGAAACATTGAAAAACACAAACAAACATTGAGATGTATCACAAAAGCTAAGAATGAGGATTAATGGTGGGACCCCCCATCAGGGCTTTACCTAGCCCGAAGGCTGTTCCCCCCCCAACGAGCCTACTACATATGAAGGTATAATTATCCCCATCTAGAAATGGAAAGACCACCTCGGCTGGTTCTATGTACAAGGTCCCAATTAATCGTCCTTTAAAGTAGAGGGCATGTGTGACCCCTCTTTCCTCCCAGCCCCTCTCAGAGGCCCACAAACTGTAATAATAGAATAAAGGCTGAACAAGGTTTAAACAAAAACATTGTCCTGTCCGACTAAATACTTCTGGTTGACGTGCAATAATAAAACATCACATTAGCATACTTAAATTATCCAACATTATTAAAGTGACATTTTTCCCCCTCCTCCTTTTTTGGCTATAAGAAAACATAGTGCAAATAGTTGGGGGAAAATGAATTGATATAAATTATACTCCTTTAATATGTTTATGGACCTCAAACAGGTCTTGCTTCATTCAACAGGAAGAAACAACAAAAAAGTGTTCCTCAAAATGTGAACAATAAGTTCTCCAGATAAAGTTTTCTGGTAAATAGATTTGTGTTGATGGCAGAACTGAAATAAATTCAAGTGGGGTGTTTCTTAACCTTTGAGCTAAATTTCTCTTTCTGTCATAAAGGATACAATGGTGCTTGGGCTCCCTCTGGTGGCATCAAAGGTGAAGAACATGTAGATATCAGCTTTTATTCTTTTAAAAGGTTTCCCCTTCCACAAAGACATGTGTTTTTGCCCCAAATTGGAAGATCAAATGAAGTGGGAAGGCCCAACTATATTTACATATATATATTTATATATATATATATATATATATATATCTTTTTATAGATAGATAAGATAGATAGATATAGATAGATATAGATAGATAGATAGATAGATAGATAGATAGATATTGAGTATGTTTTACATGTTAAAATACCATCTTTATAATTCAATTGCCCACTCCATAAAACTAAAACTTGCACTTACATATCCAAAGATAAATTGATTTTCCTTTTGCCTATGCTGAAATTCCTTAATTATACCAAATATCTAAATTAATTAATCAAGTTTTGCTCAAGGATGTGAATCCAATACCCCTCTGTTAGATAAATTATCACCACTGGTTGCAATACCCCAATGCCAAAACAAAAAGAAATAACTTCAACTTAACACTATCAACTTAACACTTAATTTCCATGGAATCCAGTGTTACATTGAGGTGTGAATGTTAACCACATGTGAATAATAACAGATTCAATCAATTTTAATTCAACTGAAATCAAAGTTCAAATAACCAAATTTATTATACCCCATTGTTTTATTGGAATAACATTTTGTCCCTTGCTTGAGATTACTAGGGGAAGCACTTTGTATACCGTCCAGGGGAAATTAATCAAAAAGAAGAGAAATACCTTCATTTGTATTTTTCCATATCCATTGATGGTAAATATTATTTTATATTATGTTAGCACAATTATGTTTAAAAAAGGTTTTATATATAGATACAATATGGATCTTTATACAAGGAATAAACAGCATGGGTCTATGGTTAATATATCAATATGATATATTTTTAATATGATTACAAGGAGATACATAAATCTGCTAATGCTAATTATTAAGGTTTTTGTTTCAAAGGAAACACTTTGATAAATACAAAAAATATAAAAGCTTCACTGTATTAAGACAGTTCATTTACATACAGGTAGTCTTTCTTACTGGAGGGATAGGATGCACATACCTGGCCTGGAAAGGTTTGTCCTGGCAAGAAAGATTAAAAGGAGCCACCATCATTAGAGTTAAGAACTTTCAAATTTCAGCAAATGAGGAAGAATTGCTATTGCTTTCTTTAATCCTCTCTCTTATATTCAACCAACCAGACTCTCCCCTCTACAATCTGTTATGAATGCTGCTGCCTACCTTTGCAATTTTCTGCACTGACTTCAAATTTACTACAGAAAGAAATTCAAGTTACTGCACTTTAAATCCTTCAACAGCTCTTGTCCCAACTACCTCTCTGACTGCTCTCTTCGCTTCTCCAAGCATCCAGTAATGACCTCTTCAGTCATTGGCCCTGATTTATGAAAGCTCTCCAAGGCTGGAGAGAATACACTTTCAGAAGTGAACTTGGTGATCCAGAAAACATGGAATGGGTTTTTTAAAAATCCTTTTCTATTTGCTAGCAAATGTTTTGAATCCTGGACCAGATCTATTCCAGGTTTGCTGGATCACCCAGTTCACTTCTGAATGTGTATTCTCTCCAGCCTTGGGGAGCTTTCATAAATCAGCGTCATAACCTCATACATGCAAGACTCTAAGACTTTTCTAGGGCTGCCCTGAATTTTTGCATTACTCTCCCTTGTCCAATTTAACGTTTGTTAAATCGCCCCCCTTGTCCTATTAAATTTTCGAACATTTAAAAGAGCCATTAAAACTCATCTTTTTAAACTCGCCTACCCATCGTATTCTTTTTCTTAAACCCTTACTATTCCATATACCCCTTCCTATTGTGTGGTAATTCTCCAAACTCCTAAATTGTAAGCTCTTTTGGGCAGGGTTCTCTCCTCCTTTGTTATTGTTTTATAGCTGTCCGTCATTTTCAACCCCTATGTCATGTACAGTACTGCAGAAATTTAAAAAAATAATAATAATACAATACAATTTTATTAACAATAATATAATAACCACTGTTTTATGTTTTATGGGAAGCCAGGAACATACATGACCTTTCTTTGTTGAACAGTATCTGATACAACTGCTTAGTTTAAAATCAATCTGTTTATCATTTATTAATGGGAAATTTCTCTTTTCAACAAATTTATGGATCCAGTTACTAAAAAGGTAAATAGGGTCAAATTTGTGGATCCTAATCAAGCAGTGAACCTACCCACAGGTCCAATCAGGTTAAATCATCGGGTTGGATGCATGGAAGACATTGACATAAATAAGCTTACACAAATTTCTGGTTACTGGTATCACCATCTAAAATGGGAAGTGCTTCAAGGACACTGTGTGGAAGAGTCAATGACCCTTAAAATGGACATAGAATGTTCAATTTAGATTGGACTTCCACATCAAGCAAGGACCAGATTCTTAAAAGTTTTTTTTTTTTTTATTAAGATTCTTTATGTTATTCCCAATAATTTTCAAGATTTTTTAGATTGATCCCACAATCTGGAATCATAACGTGCCAAGGAAAGATAACTGGGATGCAACTAGAAGGAGATCTAGACCCTCAATCTTTCTTGGACTGGCAGAGAAAAATACCATTTGCTTTTTGGTATTTTCCGTGGCCCCTTAAAAAAGGGCTTCTTCTCATAGTTTTGCCTGCTTTCCAAATATTATTTTTAACTCAGTCCCAAAGACCCGAATGCTGTTAAAGGGCAGGTCACAGAGCTTGTAAGTGGCAATACCCCCCCCCCCCCCCCCCTACACACACACACACACATACAGATTATATGTATAGAATAAAAGCGACATGATTTTGCTGGAACAGTGTTTATTGCCAGGGTTATTGGTTTAAAAACATAAATGTAAATATTTTGTCAAAACCTAGCTTGATATCAGAAGTTTCCAGCTTTTTACCAGCACTGAGGGCTTCACTCCTTACAAGTATACTCACTTTTTATTTGTGAACCAAGTGGCTCAGAATGAGGTGGAATTAAAAAACATATTAGTTGAAAGCTGAAAGAGTTAAATAATAAATGAAACTTTTTAAACTCCCTGACTTACATATTGAAATTGGAAAAAAAAATGCTAGCAAAGCAAAATAATTTTTTGGTTTCAATTATTTTTATTGATTTTTAAAATTTTTTTTTTATAAACAACAAACAGATAAACAAACTTGTCTAACAGAAAATAAAACAAAAGAACAGAAGAAATGGTACATTCTACATATTTAGCTTTTGCTTGCTAGTAGTTCCATATTAACATTTACAAATAAACGTAAATGTGTACCAATTATTGTTGTGCGTAATATACTTTGCTAGACAGAGACCATTTCCTAACCAGCGATAACATAAAATAACATTAAAACAAAACAACTATAAAACCAGTAATATAAAATGTAGTAAAGGGAAAAAATAGGGGATTATATATTCTGTGCTTACACAAGTTAACGCAGATTTAAGCATTACCAGCCGGATATTGTTGTTAGAGGCATAGACGGGTATGCATATTGCAACCATGGCTCCAAGATTGAAAGACACTTAGCATGAAAATCCACCAAGATACTTGTTAATTTTTCATTCACCAACATATTATTCATCCTAAATTTACCTTTGTGGAAGGGCAGGAAGGGCTTTTTCTAATTATGTGCTAATATTTGTTTTACAGCTAGCAAAAAATAAGCACAAAATTGGAATTGTTTATTGGTAATATTAGGTGGTGTAAAGTGTAATTAAGCAACCCAAGGCTCTTTGGGGAGAAAAATTTGGAACATCCCAATAAAAAATGTAAATATTTTACTCCAAAAACCTGTTAACAAACTGGCATTTCCACCAAATATGTACAGCAGTACCCTCCTCCTGACAACCTCTAAAACAAAGACCAGATCCCTGGTTCGTACAGTCTTTTAGACGAGAAGGAACCATGTACAATCTCGTCACAACTTCTTATACTGATTCATGTTCCATGAACACAAAGTCATCCTTGACCAAGCTCGAAACCACTCCTCATTGGTTCTAGAGCCCCCTAAATCCATCTTCCATTGAGAGACATACTTATGTATATGAGGGTCAGATAACCGAATAAATTCTGTATATGAAATTGAAATCAGCTTCAAAGTTAAAAGAGTCATTAAATATATATGTTTTAGCTGTGATAACTTTAATGGACTACCTTTGTATGAATTAAAGATCCGATCCAATGTCGGAGCTAAAGATATCTGAAATACTCCTTTCCAGGAGCGTCATGAGTTGCCATAATTTCCTCCCATTTCACTACGGTCGACCTATTTAGTAATGAGTGTACATTAATGTAATTATAGGACGTCCACCAAGTAAATGCAGCTGAGGAATTCCATCCTGGAAGGAATACATGGTTATTCTGTATGGGAAGCAGTGGAAGATGGGATAACATTAATCCACTAGAAAATGTTATACTTTCCCATATACCCAGTACATGTTTCAAATGTGGACTCAAACCCAGCGGGTGAGGTCTCAATCTCAATCCAGGGTAACACTCCCAATGCAATAGGGTGGCACAGATGAGTCTCAATCTGAACCTAAAGCTCTAGAACATGCAAACAACGATGCAACAAAAGCTACATGAGCCGCCTGATACTACTTTTTTAGATTGGGGACACTTTTTTGGGAAATCCTTTGTTTTTTGCCATTCCATATAAACGCTAAAATAGCTTGTTGTAGGCAACGTAAAACTTTTGTTGGAACTTTAACTGTGAGTGTCCTAAATAAATATAAAACTTTTGGCAAAATTGTCATTATGACCGAATTAATTCTGCCTATCCAGGATAAAGGTAGACTCCTTTGTCAGTAATGCTCTGACATCCCCAAATAAAGGTTGAAAATTTGCCCTATATAGTTTTGTGTACAAACTGGTAAGTTTAAGTCCCAAACTGTTTAAATGTTGTTTAGACCATTTAAAGTGGAATGCCTGTTGTACCACATTAACGGTTTGGAATGTCTGTTGTACCACAGTAACGGTTTGCTTAGACAAAGTGACATTCAAAGCCACTGATTTTTCTTCATTAATTACCAAGCCAGATACACTTGCAAACTTACTCAGTACAGTCATCAAAATTGGGAAAGGGATAACATGGGTTAAGTAACTTTGAGCAAAATATCATCCACAAATAAATTCAATTTATATTTATGATTACCTAACATGATGCAATAGATGTTAACATTATCTTGTATCATTTGGGCCAGGAGCTTTAAAGCCAATATGAACAATAATGGTGAAAGAGGACAACCCTGTCGGGTCCCTCTTCTTATTGGGAATGCGGATGAATAGAAAGACATGTAGCATATTCTGGCTGCTGGGTTGGAATATAGCGCAGACAACCATGCTACTTTTGAAGAACATAGAATAAATAATCCCAAGAAATAAAATTGAATTTCCTATGAATATCCAGGCCCAACAACATACGTGGCATTTTCTTGGAACGCACAATATGAATTAGACTTATAATTTTTCTGGTGTTATCTGGGGCCTGCCATCCAGGGACAAACCCTACCTGGTCTTTATGAATTAGGGTCGGTAAGAACTTGTTCAACCTAGATGCCAAGACCTTAGTCAATATCTTGACTTCTTTATTTAGCAATGAGATAAGGTCTATATTCATGTGAATCTAAAGTGTCTTTAACTGGTTTTGGTAACATAGTTACATGTGTCATAAGAGATGAGTACTTATTTTGTGGATGATTTTTCAAATGGGGAAAAAAAATTTGCAAGATGTGGAGCCAGTTGTTCCTGAATTTTTTTATAATATAGGGCTAAATACCTATCTGGCCCTGGAGCTTTACCTGACTTCAAAGACTTAATGGCCTCCACAATTTCTGGTATGGTAATATCTTCCCAGTTTTCTCACCCAACTCTTTAGGCAATGTTGGTATCTTTAAATTAACAAATGGTTGGTCAACACTAGACCTTACAAAACCTGTGGGAGATCCATACAGATCAGCCAATATCTTCTGAAATCGGGAGACAATCTTCAATAGATTTGCTGTCACGGATCCGTTAGGCAACCTCAGGCAGACAGAAGTCTGAGCGGAATTAGTATTTATCAATTTGGCCAATATAGACCCAGGTTTGTTAGCTCTGGCATAATTCTTCTTGTTCTTCGCATGACTGGGCTGTCAATATTCCTGGGTATGTTGAATGTGGGGTTGAATAACACACAATAATTATTGGAGTTTCCTATAGGCCCCCAGTGCTAAGGAAGAATTAGAGAATCAACTACTAGCACAGATAGAAAAAGCAGCAAAACGTTGAAGTGTTTTAATCATGGGAGATTTTAACTACCCTGGCATTGACTGGAGTAATGGAACTACAGGAACAGCAAAAGGGAGGAAATTTGTCAATTTAATACAAAATAATTTTATGGTACAGTTTATAGGAGCCCCAACTAGAAATTATACTCTGCTGGACCCTAATTCTTTCTGACAATGCAGAGCTTATAGCAGATGTGCATATTAAAGAGAATCTGGGTAGCAGTGACCATAATATGATTACATTTAATGTAAGTTGTAAACAGGAAGCAAAAACTAGAAAGATAAAAACATTGCATTTTAAAAGAGCAAATTTTCCGTTAAGGGCGGCTCTCTGTGACGTGGACTGGGAGACAATATTGTCCTCAAAGAACACAGAACAGAAATGGGAATATTTCAAGTCTGTTCTACACAAGCACACTGAAAAATATATTGCAATGGGTAAAAAGTTTAAGAGGTAAAATGAAAACCTATGTGGCTCACGGCTGAAAGCCATATAAAAATGAAGGATCACCTTCATCGTTTGAAAACTATAAAGAATATAACAAAAGATGTAAAAAGGGGATAAAATGTGAAAAACTTCAAAATGAAAGACAGATTGCAAAGGAAAGTAAGGCCAATTTTTTAAAAATATATTAATAGCAAAAAGATCAGATCTAAGCATGTAGGCCCCTTAAAGGGTGTCTCTGGGTTGGTAACTGTGGATAAAGAAAAGGCAGGTTTACTAAACACATTTTTTATGTATAATCTATTTTTATTGGTTTTTAACAAAGATCAGGAAGTGCGAAGCACGTAGCACAGGTTGGTAGCATAACATATTAACAGTGAGACATATATAAATAGGGATTATCAATCCCCATTACATTTATCAGACATTCCAATAACACAGTTTAATAAATCATTACGCATTTGACTATCTCAAACAGATGAAAAATAAAATAATATGTCCCATTAGGTGAGATAAGATTTCAAATCATTAGAACCCGTTCCCACATATCCCAAGACATCCGGTCTTGGGAGCCTAATTCTTCCCATAAATTTGTTGATTTATATAGGTAATAATATCCTTTTCTTTTAGCCATTCCACTAAAGTAGGGGCATTGGGGGATCCCCAGTGACGTGCGATCACCTTATGTCCAGCAGTGTTAAAATGGCGAAGTAATCCTCGCTTAATGATTTTGTTTGAACCTGGGATAATGGCTAATTAAACAGGTTTGGGGTGTGGGTCTAGGTTGTCAGTTGTAACCTAATTATACACAGTAATAATTTTCCCCCAGAATGTTGTAATCAGGGGGCAAGAGCTCCAAATATGTAACATCGACCTGTTAAGGTCACCGCATCGCCAACACTTAGGAGAGTAAGATAGATCAAATTTATGAAAATCTTTGGGGCATCTATACCATCTACTCAAAATATTAAAGCACCTCTCCTGGTCCCTGGTAGATCTAGACAATCGGGGGACATAACAGAATGGTTTTACAACTTGATCGGGTGCTAAATCATGACCTAGTTCTCATTCTTATGGTCTAATAAAATGAGGGGTACCCGGACGAAGTTCATCTAGCAAAATATTGTAAATGGAACTTAGGCCATGTAAAACCCTGTCTTTCTGTAGAATAAGTATTTCGAAAGCAGTAGGGGGCTTAAGAACATCTCTCGTAGATCTGAAGGATTGGATACATTTTTTCAATTTAAAATACGTTAACCATGAGAAGCCTCTACTAGTTTGGGGGACGTTTATGGCATGTGAGGGGGGGGGGGTATTTACCCCTGGTAAGTATCTGGCTCACACCAGGATGATCCTCTCTATTCCACCCCAAAAAAAGTGGAACCATGCAGGGTAGGAGGAAAATCTGAATTATGGGAGAATGGTGTCAATGGACTTGGTCTGGAAGAGAGCAGGCCTTTCTTTAATATGTCATCTTAAAGAGATAGCGTTTGGGTGACCGTGGGTGGCGTACCTGTGGATTGAATTCTAGAACATGTGGGAATAAAAGGAGTTAGAAGCAAATAGCTAGATGTCAAATAATCGTCCAAAAGGATCCAAGCCTTATAGTCTCTATTATGGGTCCAATCCACAATTCTGTGTAAAATCGCAGCTGTATAATAGAAATTAAAATCAGGTATAGCTAGGCCACCATCCGATTTTTTCCTGGTTAGTATGGGACGGCTTATCCAAGCTCTTTGGCCACCCCATATAAAGCTTGGTGGTGGAGTTGCCGATGTATAAAAATAATACAAAATTTTTGGTAGGATATCCATCTTGATTACGTTAATCCTTTCTAACCAGGATAGAAAAAGATGTTGGTAAGAGCGTAGCGTGTCTCCCATGTTAGAAAACAGGGGCTTGTAATTAATATCTGCAGGATCTGCTAAATTGTAGGGGATAGGCACACCTAAATATTTTATGGTTTTATCCTGCCACCTAAAAGGAAAATTCCTTTTAAGAGATGCTACTTGTTTTGAAGGTACTGAAACATTCATGCTTCAGTTTTGTCATAATTTACTTTAAAATTACTTAATATTCCAAACCGTTCAATTTCTTGCATGATGTTAGGGATGGATATATGCGGAGATGTAAAATTTTACAGTGAGTTCCTCCTACCAAAATTCCCCTAATATCGGGGTTTTGTCTGATAGCATTAGCGAAGTGTTCCATCACCAGTATATACAGCAAAGGGCATAATGGACAACCCTTTCTGGGGCTGTTATGTATCCCAAAGGGTTCTGATAGTAAACCATTAGCACGGACTCGTCTTGATGGATGTGTGTATAAAGCTTGGATTCTTTCTAACATAACTGGGCCTAACCCATTTTGAACTAGTGTCTACTGGAGAAAAGTCCAATTAACAGGATCAAACGCCTTTAGCTGTCGATCGATAAAAGGCAAGTGGATAAGCCTGATTTTTGAGCCCAATTGATAAAGGAAGTAGTTTTTTATATATTGTCTGTAGTTTCTCTTCCAGGCACAACACCTGCTTGGTCTAGATAAACAATCTTAGTAAGCAAGAGTTTCATTCTGTTTGCCAAAAGTTTGGAGTATATTCTAATGTCTAGATTAGTAAGTGAGATTGGTCAATAGTTGCTACAGAGTGTGTGATCTCGGCCAGGTTTGGGCAAAATTGTAACATGAGCCTCCAAAGCCTGGGTATGAAGGATGAGGAGGAAATTGCATTATATACGGATAGCATAAAGGGTGCTAGAGCATCTTAGAAAAGTTTAAAGTATCTAAGGGTGAACCCATCGGGCCCCAGACTCTTCCCGGACACCAGAGAGGAGATGCATTTTTTAGGTTCTGAGTCAGTAAGGGGGGAGTACCCAGACCCAGGCTGTCCACACTTGAAATAGTAGGTAAGGCCGTATTTTGTATGTAGTTACGTACTTTAGATCCAAAGCGAGCAGGTTTCATATCTGCAAATTTGCCTCTCAGACAATATAGGTCAGAATAAAATTCCTTAAAGGATGACAGAATCTCTGTGGTGTGATGCGATAAGCGTCCTGATCTCATACGGATGCAGGGGATTGGAGAACCCATTAACCTCGGATGTAAGGCCCTGGCCAATAATTTCCCTGGTTTATCACCATGCTGGAAAAATAATCGGCGGGTCTTGTCAAGAAGTTCAAGAGAAAATTCATACAACAGGGTACGTAGTTGTATTCTGGTTTGGGATAAAACTAGTAAAATATATACAGTCGAGTTTTGTTTATAAGATTCCAAGGAGGCAATAGTTTTGAGTAAATCAACTATGGCTTTAGACTTGGTTTTTTTTTTTCAAATGTCCACGAACAACAATTTTAGTGCTTTCCACTGGATAGGGAGAGGAGTGGAATTAGCCCCATGATCAGCAACTAAATCTTTTATTACTTGAGAAATCTCCAATATACACAAACCCGGTCAGATAGTAAATTATCATTGAGTTTCCACGTAAAGGAAGAACAGGGTATTACGTAAAGTTCCAAGGAGAGGAAAACAGGGGCATGATCTGACTATAAAAAGTTACCAATAGAAGTCTCATGAGGTAGAAGTAAAATATGGTGGGAAACCAGGGACATATCTAATCTATGGTAGGAGTTTTGAGCAGGAGAAAAGTATGAATTGTCTCTGTCACCTGGATGTGTTACTCACCATAAATCCACTAGGGAATGTTGGTGAAGAGCTTGTTTGAATCGGGTTATTTTATGTCTGGGATGGGAGCCAACAGTGGAAGAAGAATTAATTGATGAGTCCAATAAAAAATAAAATCCCCCCAATGAATAATTGACCTGTCTTAAAACTCAAAAGTTTATGAAGTATGTCCATACCAAGTAATGTTGGGTTTTGATTTGGTAGGTATATATTTGATAAAGTGTAGGTTTTAACAAATAAGGTCACTTTTAAAAAAATGAATCTCCCTTCCGGTGCTATTTGTTGGTCCTGTAACTGGTAAGATATTGATTTATGAAAACCAATAGAAACACCTTTGGATTTAGAATGTGCATTAGTACTGTGAAACCACTGAGGAAAAATACGGTTACATGGTTTTGGTACATGTCCGACACGGAAGTGGGTTTCCTGCACAAATAGAACACCCACTTTTCGCTTATGCATGGTACTTGAGAGCCTTTAGAAGGAACATTAAATCCTCGTACATTATATGAATGAGTGTTAAAGGTGCCATCATAGAAATTAGTTGCTACCAATAATAAGGTAAAGAAAGATAGAGAAAATACCTAAATATATAGCAAGTAGGACAGATACTTGCTAGGTAGTTAAAAAAAGGGTGAAGGCACATGTAGGTGCTTTTAAAAACCTTACCACTGTAAGAGCCCTATGTGGGGACATGGAGGGCTAGTACCTGTAGAAACAGCAGCCATTAAACACCTCTGTACCGAGATGAAGTGAACAATATCTCAGAATATCTATTAATAATATGAAGACATATATATAAGTAGCAACCAGCATCTATTAGCGAAAATATTAACATACAGATATATATATATGATCATATCTAAAATAACAGTGCAAACAGCACATATGTAAACACCCAAAACATGAGCGCAATCCAAGAGAACCAAACAACATCAAAGTAAACCCAAAAGAAGTGGGCAAGGAATGTCACATACATGCGCATTTCTTGAAACAACAATTTTCTTTTAGGCCACCTGGTTCCACGTGAGTGAACAGGGGTTGACCTTGACACCCATCTATAATGTAGCAAAGTCCTTTTAGTAAAAGAGAAACCATCAAAAACATGAGTGCAATCCAAGAGAATAAAACACCATCTAAGTAAACCCAAAATAAATGGGTATGGAATGTCACATACATGCGCATTTCTTGAAACAACAAGTTCCTTCAGTCCACCCAGTTCCATGTGGGTGAATAGGGATGGACATTGACCATCGACTGCATGTTGCCATTGGGGTAGAGCAATCTGCGGTAGACCAAGCTCAGATATAATCTTGGGCTGATCACTGACATCTTTGAATATACCAGTTTTCCTTTGAGCCCGAATAAGCAGCTGAAATGGGAACCCCCATCTATAAGGAATGTCTCGTGACTTAGGTTCCTCCACCAGCAGTTTGAAAGCGCTACGTAGGGCTAGAGTGTGGTGTGATAAATCTGGCAAAAATTGCGCTCCATCAAAATCTAATGCTTGCGGCGAGCTGCCACCATGATCTCCGCCCGGACATGAAAGTAATGGACCCGGCATAGCACATCTCCTGGGCGTTGGGGATCCGAGGATCTGGGGCCCAAAGCCCTATGCACTTTGTCGAGAAGTATTTCTGTAGATACAGGGCGGTCCAAAAGTAGATTAAAAATACCCTGAACCGTGGCCAAAGGGTCAAGAATGGTGGTAGCTTCTGGTAAACCCTGAATTCTAATATTGTTCCGCCTGTTGCAGTTTTCCAAATCATCTATGGATAAAACTGTGGCCTGCAGCTTGTGGGTATGATGTAGAATGTGCTCCTCCACTTTAGTTAGCCTAAGGGAGATATCAGTAGTAGTATAGTCCGTCTGAAAAGCAGATATGGCTGTCTGTGTGGCTTCAGTATTCTGCCTGAGCTCAGCTAGCTCTTGCTTGAATGATGATTCTAGCCTACATGTATGAGTTTACATGTCTGATCTGGTGGGCATAGAACGTAAAAATGCTCTGATCTCTTTCAAGACAGTGGGGGACTGTGGCTCACCTGTGGAAAGTGGCGATGAAGGCATGTCATGTGGATTGGCAGGAGTGTGGTGAGGCAGTGGAACCGCGTGTCCCGCCCACCATCTTGTTTGCCATAATAGGTTCCACAGGGTGCTGTGAAGGCTGAGAAAAGTCCACAATATCTCTGCTCGCTGATGCCTGGGCTGCTAGGCAAGCAGAGGAGTTTTCCCCCTCTTAGATGCAGGGTTTTTAGATGTTTTCGCCAGCATTTTAGATAGATTCAGCCACTTGATAGTGGCGTTAGGCATGGAGTTTCAAGAGATGCGTCTCTACCTGACCATGCACAAGCCACGCCCCTAAACACTTTTTTTTAGCACTGTGTACACAAAGGAAAATAGCAGAGCTCCAGTCCAAATTCATAATAGCAATGTCACTGCCTTAAATGAGTCACAATGGCTCAAAATTGATTTGATTGAGAAACAGTTGGGCAAAATTAAGGTTGACAAAGCACCAGGACCCGATGGATTACATTCACATGTCCTCAAAAAGCGGAGCTCAGTTATTTCAAAGCCATTATTTCAAATTTTTAGAAACTCTTTAGTCACTGTCAGGGTACCGATTGATTGGCGTAAAGCTAATGTGGTTCCTTTCTTCAAAAAGGGAGCAAAGTCATTACCAGGTAACTACAGACCGGTTAGTTTACCGTTCATAGTTGGAAAGGTCCTAGAGAGTTTATTAAAGAACCACATAGAAGAGTTTCTGCTAGAAAATAATATTATAAGTGATAGTCAACATGGCTTCAAGAAAGACCGAAGTTGTACAAAACTTACTCTCTTTTTATGAGGAAGTAAGTAAGCAGGTATACAGTGGAATAGCAGTTGATATTGTGTAAGTAAGCATTTGACACCATATCACACAGACGGTTAATATGCAAGTTAGGGTCAATAGGTTTATAAAAGTCAATCCGTAAATGATACCGAACTGGCTTAAAGACGACATCCAGAGAGTTGGGTGGTGTCTTGGGACATTTACTGTTTAACATCTTCATAAATGATATATAGTTTGTGATTAAAAGTACCTGTGTTTTCCAAACTATGTAATGGAATTAAATCTTTACAGGATGTCTATAATCTACAAGCAGACCTGGATGTACTGTTTGATTGGGCAGCAAAGTGGCAAAGGACATTTAACATAAATGTAAAGTTATGCACTTGGGTGCTAACAGCATGCATACTTTATACTGTTTAAGGGGAATACATTTGGGGGAGTCAGAATTGAAAATGATCTGGGGGTTCTGGTAGATCATAGACCTAATAACAGCATGCAATGCCAAGCTGCAATATCTAAAGCTAGTAAAGTACTTTCTCATATTAAAAGAGAAACAGACTGCAGAGATCAGGATATAATCCTGCCCCTGTACAAAGATTGGTCAGACCACATCTGCAATATGCAGTCCAGTTTTGGGCACCAGTTCACAAAAAGGACATTGTGGAATTGGAGAGAGTATATAGCAGGGCAACTAAACTAATAAAAGGAATGTGGGAGCTCAGCTATGAGGAGAAATTAGTTGAACTGAATATATTCTCCCTTGAGAAGAGACGTTTAAGGGGGGGATATGATCACCCCGTATAAAGAGACAAATGGTCCATATAGATAACTCTCTTCCCAATTATTCACTTTGAGATCATTACAAAGAACAAGAGGGTACATTACAGAAGAACAAGAGGGTGTGTCTGGGAGCTTTGTGTCTGGATTAAAAGAAGTTTAAGCTCCGGAGGAAGCTTAAGGAAGGGATAAGGAAGGGAGTCTTCACTGTAAGGTCTGTGAAAATGTGGAATCGGCTCCCTCAGGAAGTAGTTTCAGCAACTACTATAGATTGTTTTAAGAAAAAGCTGGATGCTTTTCTAGAAGCACAGAATAAAACTGGGTATTAAGGATTTAAAGTAAAGATAACAGAGACTGTTGATCCAGGGAACATCCTCATGAAATCAGGAAGGAATTTTTTTCCTGTTGAAGCAAATTGTACAAGGGGATTTTTTGCTTTCCTCTGGACCAACTGTCTTATAGGGTTTTATATCTGGCACAAGTTTATTTCCCTAGTGATTGAACTTGATGGACTTATGCCTTTTTTCAACCTAACCTATTATATAACTATGTATCTATGTACAGACTCCGCATAACTCAAGCGACCGGGACAGGGAATACCTAGAGCCGTCCCCACCCTCTAAAAGTGCTCTATGGTCTCTTCTGTTTCCCTACATTGCAGTCTGAAGCACCCTTAAGGGCCTGTGCTCATAAATTTTCAAGTAAAGTTTACTGTTAAAGGTGGGCTGTAAGGTCCCTAAACTTCATGGGAATCCTTTCTATAATAAATAATCTCAGCCCCTCCCTTAAAAATGGACTTGGACCTTAAGGCAAAATCTGCCTCTCCAAAATATTGCTAAAGAGGTTTTTAATGTCTCCCACTTTGATCTACCATTACGTTAATATTTTCAGACTTAACATAAGCTGTAACTTTCAGACTTAACATAAGCTGTTGACATTACCCCAAGTTTCACAATCAAGCAACAAAGGCTTGAATGAGGAAAAATGTCCACCCATTCAGGGGGGTTCTCTGCAAGCATGTTGCCAAAATTAAACATGAAAAACAGCTGAGAAATAACAAACATCAGGTTGACTATACCCAGGCCGCCCTCCTTTCTGGTTAGACTGGCCACATTCCTCTTCACCAGGTTCATCCTGTTGCCCCAGAGCATCTGGGTGTACAGAGAAGCTGGCCAAGACAGACAAAGCTGACATATTGGAACCAGGTAAGTTTTGACCATATCAACCCTTTCTTTCCAATTCTTTAACTTTACCATTTTGGCATTTGCAATTTTCCATGAGAAGGTGTCCTGGAGATCAAAACTCCCACCTTTCTTAACCATCCAGAAAACTTCACACTTGTCACAGTTGATCTTAGAACCCGAGGCCTCTGCAAACTGTTTAATGTCTGAGACTACCACCTGCACCTCATTTGCTCGAGAGATAATCACAAATACATCATCAGTATTGGTGAGTACTCTAAAAGTGGGCTTATCAGCAATGCCCAAATGTACCCTGCGCAGAGGTCCACTCGAATATATCTGGGAAATTCCTTTTGAACCCAATGCAGAGAGTGCAGAAAAATCACCAGGTCAACCTACCTGCTGGTGTTGTCGGGATCCAGGTCATGTGGTATCTAATTTTCCCCCTGCTGTTTCTCCAATGGAATATGACAGTTCGCCAGGTGTCAATTCTTTCCTTGATCAGCCTATCACTCCACACCTCATGTTCACATGGTTACAGTCAAGGTGGGGGAGAATACTGTCAGGCCTTTCTGGACTCCAGGACTTTGATAACCCTGGTTAATGTAAATATACTTAACCCAAAATAACAGAGGGGGCAACCAATTGCTATACAGTGTATCCACAGAGTTGTCAAGAACTAACCAACAGCACTAGTTACAATTGAGACCGACCAAGGGACCTAATGCTAGACTTTAAAAAAGAATTTTTGATCCACACCAATGCTTCCAATGTAGGTCTGGATGCTCTATTGTCACAGGTAAGTCAGGGAAAGAGCATGCAGTGCTCTATCTGGGCCAAAATGTAACTCCAACCAAGCACAATTATAGTATCATAGTGCGCGAGTATCTCGCCATTAAGCGGGCTCCTAAGGTCTTTACGTTTGTTTGCTTACAGATCACTCCCCTTTGACTTGGATGGCACTGACTAAGGATAACAATGCATGGGGGACCTGTTGCTTTCTGTACCCACATGACTACAGGTTTTCAGTTGACCACAGAGCTGGAAGACTGCAGGTCAATGCTGATGCCCTCTTTAGGACACAGTGTTTGGTTACAAAAAGGGTCGGACCCCACAGGCTCAAAAAGAAAGGGGAGTATGTGATAAGGTGTCACAATATTTGGTAGGAAAGGTGTTCAATGGTGTCTATATTGCACCCACTCTCGGGCATTTCATGATTTAATTGTTTTACAGTAAGCTATGACTTTGTATTTTTAAAGGTTGTTGTATTATGTGAACAAACCTATTTAAAAAAAAATCAGATGTCTGTAAAAGTACAATATGTATTTTTATTATCAACAATAAAATGTTTATTTATAGTTTTACACAATAACAATTATGTGACAAACACAATAAAGAGTGTACAAACGAAATACCTTATGATATATCTGTAAACTTTTGGCCATTTCAATACCACTTTACCTTCCTAAAGGCTGATATAAATATAAATATGATGACATCATATACTATGTATTAGCCAATGACCAGTCATTACACAATGACAGCAATAAAATAATTGGGACAAAATGTAAATAAACTTAAACACACTGTAAAAACCCAATAACTCACCCAAACATGTCTTTAATTGTAACTAAATATTAACTTCTCATAACCTTGAAGGAACCTTGTTTAAATTATTTCCTGCCTAAAGGGTTCAGGTCATCAACATACTGGTGAAAATCATCCAAAATGCCTTTTAACTGGCAGATTTTCTAGTTGCTTGGCATGAGGAAACTTACAAAAAAGCAGATGACAGTTTGCTGTAAGCAGTTTAGTTTCAGGTTCTCTTTTCACAGCTTTATGGAGAAACTGAGGAAATGCTGTGATACTGTACTTTTGGTCCGTCAGTTTTAATTTAAAGAGGAACTATTGTCTACAAAGCAAAAAAGCACACTAAACTAAATATACTGAAGCTTTAAATAATTTTAGACTAAGGCCTTTTTTCTGCCAAATTTTTACTCGTCCAACTGCCCTGATCATAATATCATCAGGGATGAAGTAAGCTTCATTACTGGTTTGAGGATGTTTTAACAAATGGGAGTTCAAATATGTTTAAAAGCTTAAAGTAAACAATTTTTTTACATTTCAATCAATATTTCTAGAGCAATCACTCTAGTCACAGTCACTACAGGTCCAAACAGGTCAAAGAGTATGTGAGTGGAAAAGGAAAATGGACAAAATTAATGTAACAGTAAGATGCTGAGGTGGGCTATCTCTGTGATTAAAAAGCAATTGGGCACGATTTTCCAACATGCCAGGTCAAAAACTAGCAACTTAATGTACATAGTCAAATGATTCCATTCTCTGAAATAGAAAAGGTATCTTTATGTAAAGCCCTCACATTTAAAATAGAAGTGATTAAAGTTCTAGTATCATCTAGAGGATTTTTCTGTTTCTTCCCTGGGAAAATTGGTTAGTTGCCTCCTGTCACAGGAGGAAAGCTGTCCACTTGGTCTGTAGGTACGTTTGATGCCTCTTTAGGCTGACAATTTAGAATGTGAAAACATTTATGGAGAGGTGGCGAGGGGGACACTTTTTCATAAAAGACTAGAAGCTAAAGGGTACAAGGCAGGTCAGACCTGAGGGTCTAACCTTTTCTTGGATGATACACTGCTGAGAAGATGACATTGGTTTCCAAAGTTGGAAGCTCGATTGGGGAAGCCAATGGGCAAGGGACCCATAGGAAGGTGCTGTACAACAGAAGGCCATCTGTATCTAACTCGGGAGTGTCACTGAAATAAGAAGGCCCACTCCAGAAGAAAAGATGCTTCTCTCACTATCGGTTATGGATTTCAAGCCAATGTACTAAAGGTTAGATGCAGTGCTGACTTTCTTTACTGTTTTTGGATTTTAACTGCCGTTACCAGACACTCTGCTTTACTAAATTACCCCTAGACCAAAGATTCTCAAGTCTCTATGAATATTAATGCTACATTTAGTAAAAGAATCAGAATTTTTTTTTTTAGCTTTTACTAATAGTAATGTTTATTGCTAAATATATAAAGAAAACATAAAATTAATATAAAATAATATTATTTTAAAAAATTAATAGGATACCTTTTCTAGTGTGTTTCCAGGAGTGAGTGGGTAGATATCTGGACCCTCCTTTTTAGGGCTTCCAGATTTTTAAAAAGTTCCCCGCCTACAAACCCCCACTTTTTACCTCTTTTTTGGCAATCCAGATTTCAAAAAGTCTTTTATGACTAGCAGGGGGTTCACACATGTGCTACCGCACCATTTCCTTTGCAGGAAGGTCTCAAGCCTATGAAAGCCCAGTTTTTTTATTAATTTGCAAATAGGAAAAAATAAATAATTTAAAATAAACACTACATTTTTTAAGATATTCAAAAACCATGTTATGAGTGTACTATTTGTTTACATTATACTTGAGGCTTAGCACATTTCAATACAATAGGTTTTCCTGATGTGGAATTTGTGAATGAATACAAGTGTCACATTTACAAACCCATTTCTGTGGTTTACTTTAAACGTTAACCTAATATCTAACACATCTGAAATCATTGGGATGTAAATCAGTTACACTCGAAGGCAATGTATAAAATTTGAAAAAAGGATTGAAAAGTTAGAATTTGGACCAATTTGGAACTCAGATTATCGCTAATCTTGAATGAGTGGGGAAATTGGTGTCCCTGTCATTATAATATTTGTACAAAAGACAACATATCCTTCTGATTTACTGGTGGTCGTTAGTTAAATAAAAAAACAAAAATAAAAACAAAATAGCATTGTTTTCTAAGTCACATCTATAAATACTTGAAATTTACAAAGTACAGTTTACTTACAAGTACAGTTTTCTAATAGGGACTTTTACTTGGTACTGAAAATAATAAAGTGTTATACACAGTCACTTGTCTGACATGTAAAAAGGATGTGAAAGAATATAAAAATGTAATGATTCCACAAATATAAAGCAAGGCAGACTGATGCAGAGGTTGAAGCACCCTTAAGCAAGTGAAGATGTATCAGCAAAACAGAAGCCCCATGCAGGCAAAAAAAAAAAAAAAAACATATGATAGGTGCTTACGTTGGTGATTTTTTTTTAGCACCAACTCAACTATTTTAAAGCTCTTTTTATTACCTGAAATGCACTCATCTTTTACAATACATTATATAAAAAATGGACCAATAACATACATTTTCTCTTTTAACACTTTTTAAAGAGGCAGTCACATTCAGTTTATTGAACTTCTATATACAAAAGTGCAATAAATAGCTATATACATAATAGATAGGAAAGATACACTTATAAAAAAAGTGCACTCTTCCCTGGTAAAATTGTACTTACATAAGCAAAAAAAAAAGTAATGGGATTTACTTATATTAGCAGCATCAATTAAAAGTGAGCCTTGTGCAGGATCACAATTGTGACACCTTATGTCATTAAAAATAAAGATTGTATTGAGAATTCCAAAGAAACTCAATTAATGGTTTAGTTGCAATTGTCTGCAGTAGATAATAAATATGATATTGTAAGTTGCAAACCATATCACTTTGGGGAAAAAGTCATCTTTGGCATTTAGCATTGTGCTGGTTATCTGTTCAGAAGCTATTTACTGAAAAAGTCAACAGCACGCGCAACAATAACTTTAAGTAGCATAAAGTCTTTTTAAGTCACAGTAAAGTCTTCCAAAGGTTTTGGTTATATTTTTAAGCAAAGTACAAAAATAAATCTTTATTCCTCATTTTCAAATGTAAAAAATATTCTTTTGGTGCAGTAATTTGAAGCTGTGACATTGATTTAATAGCTTATTTAATAAAATGTCTTTATCACTAGCACAAAACCATTATCAAACTCACCCATTTAAATTGTGCAGTTGAATTGATTGCAATTGACATTATATTACCTTGGTATAAATAATTTTTCTGTTTTACCACATAATGCTCAGGTTTATTACTAGTGAAGACACTTTATTAAAGATGGCAGTTTGTGATTTTTTTAACCTGGCTTTGTGGGGCGTATTCTTTTAGTCCTTTTTGTTACTGTAGTATATTTGAAAGGCTTCTGAAGCTCCACCACACCTTTGGGATACCTCTTCATAAAATGAACATCTTGCTGATTTTCTTGAGTTTTCGGGCCCTTACGTGGCCTTCCTTTTTTTGTAAATCCAACATACCAGCCAGTGTATTTAGTTGACATCAAAGCTGTGTAGTTATTTTCTAACACTTTTTCAATGAAGACACACTCCTTACTGGCTCCATCGGGCTAAAAATTAACAAGAAAAAAAGAAGTCAACAAAACTACAGTGCTTTAATAAATGAAACATGTGCTTTAATAAATGAAAAGCTGTGAATGAAAGGCATGAAAAGTTTTATGATTTTATTATCTAAACAAAGCTTCACACATTTAAAGAACATTACCAGCCTACAAATTGAAATCAGTTGAAAAAAACTAAATTGGGTAAAACATTTTGAAAATGACCTCCTATGTGCATTAAACATGCATTTTCCCATCTATACCTTCACTCTTTAATAAACTATTTTAATTTTTTTTTTTAATTTTCACTCTGGACATGTCTCCATATGTCCCTTTTTTGCCCCAGCCCCCTTTCCCCAACCAACATTGATAACATCATAGTTGTGTTGAATACTTTGTTTAGGGCTTTGCTTTTAACTCAAAAAGTCAAAGGGGGCTTTAAAATCATGTTTCCCTGGCAATAGTTTAACTATTTGCAAAAATAAATTTCACAGTTTCATCACTAGTGATAGGGAATAAATTGCTAATTGAGTGGGTAGAGCCCAAAAATCTACACTCAAGAAATGGAAATCATACACGAATGAAATACCAGGCATCTAGTTTAGGATCCCAGTTCAATAGTAGCTTGCATGACTTTGACCTTTACATCATATAGTGAAGGAAAGTCTCTTTAAAAAGGCTGCTACCTAGAGAAACTTGTATCTAAAAAGATTGAAACTGCTATGCCAGGCTAGTAATAGTGGGTCTAATCTGTATTCAGTCAGTGTGTTCTTACCATAGTGATAGTAATGAGAAGGCACTGGCTCCCTAGAATTCTACACTGCCTATGGTTCTGCATTCTAAGGACTTATCACTTGGATACAAAAAAATACAATGAAAATCCACTTTACAAAAATAGCCGGTCACATGCAAGGTCAAAAAGTTTTCTTCAAATGAGCACTTTGCCTGTTCCTTTTTTTTACCGTTTTACCGTTTTCTTTGACACATATATTTTCCTTTCTTTTTCATGTTTTATTACATAGTTTGCCTGGAATATTTTAATAAAGTTGTTTCTATTCCACAAAGTGAGGTATTTCTCTTTCCTTTCCTTGATATGGCCTTTATCCCACATTTTGTTAACCCTGTCCCCAACTTTTTTTTTTCTTATAAAAACGTGTAAAATTGGTTGATATGTTAATGTTAAATCTAATATATCCTATATCTAATATATAACAGCTATCTTGTTATAGTGAGATGTGTATTTTGTTGTATCAATGAATTTTGTCTGTAATCTTTGGTTGGGTTGTAGTAATCATCTGATGAATACTCCAGAGCTGTATGCTTATACATATTGGTGGCTTTATATAACCTTTGTTGTATTGATTTTTAAATGTTTGTTCAGTATATCACACTGATTTTGATCCATTGTTTATTTTTCCCATGTTTACCTTTTTTCAGTTATGCACATTAAACAAGTTTTTGGAACTTAAATAGTGAGGTAATTGGGAAATGAGTTAACTGTCTGTAAAAACATTTTTGTCAGTGAGAAGGAGAAAAAACACACAGTTAACTATGGTTATAAATGGATGCCTGTATATAAGCAATCAACTATATAACTATCAATAACTCCTATTCCATTATTTTTAACAAATATAAATTTAAACCCTTTTGTGCGGCTGTGTAAATCCTTAACTACTAAGTCCAAAACACAACAAGTTCCCCAACAGGTCAAACCCCACTCACGCCTACATCAGGGTGGTCTTCCCTGGGGATGCCACATGCAAAGCAATGCAGAGTGGCTTTACCTACAGGTACATCTGAATGAAGTAAAGTCAGTTTTTGCACCATGACATGCATGAAGTGGGAGGTGTTCTACAACCAAGCTACAGGGTACAGTCTATTCTGCCAAATGACCAAACTTTTTGTGCCAGTCCACATGCCTATTAAGAGTGACAATAGGTGCAGTAGGTGCCCTCCACTCACACACTTTGTTTCCTCCTTCTTTGGTAAGAGGGCCCTCACATGATTTGATTCCAAATTCTCTATAGAAAAAAATTACACATTTTACACATTGCTCATACTTACGATATATAGAAGATTTTATAGCCAACTGTCTCAAAAATTACAAAAATATTTATGTAGAAGTCCCTGCTAAAAAAATAATTATAGCGTTGCATGGATTTATGATTTATAGGAATCTTCCTTCATAAGAAGCCTGCTGTTGATTTATTGGTACTGTAAATGTTTTTATTTTAATGTTAAATGCTCTGTGTAATTGGTGTGAATATTAAAGCACATAAATCAATTAAGACTAATATAAATATTAAAATATTAGGACTATTAAATACAAATACACTGAAATATGTACGCATAAGAGTTAGAAATCCAAGGTAGTACACCTAGTGTTATCCTTAAATATTTTATGCAAACTACCCACATGTAACAATACATATGCCAATTAATTTTTAACAGTTTGCTCATGGGTTGTTGGAGCATAGTTATAATCAATGCAAATATTACAATCCTTGTGCTTTTATATATTACATACTGTATATATGGTACATTCAAATGTTGCCAATTTGTTGGCACCCTGTACATGTGCAACTCAGTTGGTTGCTGGTATACCTGGCACATGCTGGCTTCCCCTGCACAAGCAAAGGCTGATTGAACTTCAGCAGAAGTTAGATTATCCCAGCCAGGCCAATCAAAGCAAATATGAAAATAAGAAATCAAAGAAGGGAAAAGATGGTGGGGTCTGTGTTGGAATGGGGACAGGCGAGTATAAATTAGAATTAGTACTGCTCTAACTTAAAATTGAGTCAATCGCTGCAAAAAATAAATAAACAAAAAATAGTGACTTCTGTAGCTCCATTTACTAAAGTCAATGTTTAAAAAAAATAAAGTGTAAACAAAGTTTTATTAAAAAAGGATAATTTGCAGGATGCTTCACTGTTATCTTGTTTGTGATCTAAATCTATCCAAAGACAAAGCAGAACTACTGGCTTCTATACTTGAGCAGCCGTTTTTGCCTCTGATTGATCTGCATAAAATATTTTGCCACCTATCCATATTAGGCTAGGCTTGATGAAGAGCCTTGTAAAGTAAAACATAAATATTTAACAGTTTTATTGTATCTCAATATTTGCGTACAGTCATTCAGTTATCAAGTCCTTAAACAAATGGTAAATCCCAATACCCCAACGTGTTTCGCAGTACTTGCTTCTTCAGGTGATATAAATACCCGGATATCAAGTGACAAAATAGAGAATAAACTGTCAATCCGATATTTAGCCATTTTTCTTAAACTACATCAGATACAATAAAACTGATGATTATTTATGTCTTTCTGTGAAATAAATATATAACTATATAACTTTCATGTTACTAACCAGAGGATATGATTTAGATAAACTAAATCTGTTTTTCTCTGCAATAAGAATCTTTACACATTTAAGAGGTCATTTCTTCCCCCCTCTTCTCTTTTCCTATATATTTTTTATGTCTTTCTAGGATTTTTTTTTTGTATATTCTTAATTTTTTTTTAGAAAAAGAAACAAAATTGACATGCAATCAAAAAGAGATACAAAAATAGAGATGACAATCACAAATACTACAATATAGACTATTTCAAACAGCATGAGACAAGGTATAGTCCATGTCCGATATTTGTTGGCCTTCATATTCATTATAATATGAATCATAATATTCACAGATATACACAGTCAGAAGTAAAGCTTTGTGCTATAACATGTAAACATTGGGGTGGATTAGCTAGGGCAAAAATGCAAAGAAGAATGTTAGAGAAAGGTGGTCAACAGAGTGGAAGTGCTGTCTCACAACAGGATGTTAAGCCACAGGGAGACTCCAAAGGGCATATAAATAAAACACACAAAAAAAATAAGAATAACAGGGGACATATAAAGAAAGAGGGACAGGGGAAAGGTATAGAGAGTAAGAACGGAGTAAAGAGGGAAGATGGAGGAGAAGAAGGAACAATTGGGAAGGAGGGGGGCACCGCTATTTCCACTTCTGCAATCTGGGTATAAGCCCTCAATGCAATAAAGCCTGGCATTGGGGGGAATAGTAGCTAGGGTGACCAGGTTAGCAGATATTGATCTACCCAGCTAGTGCCATCAGTTGTTCCATGTGTCGTTTGGGGAATTAGAATTGGCTCTAACTCTACTACTAGTAGAGAGTCAATATCTAGTGATAATCATTTTGGATGATGTTAGGAAATGCCTAAGGACCTGTCTCCCTTGGAGGATTTGAAAGGCCCAAGAATCATGGAGTAATGTAATCCAAGGAGTGTTTGGGTGTTAAACTGAAGCCCCAAATCGCTGAATAGCTGACCATTCCCCCTAAAAATGTAACATTGTGCCCCTGACCGCCAACATTTGTCAGATGTTGATGATGAGAATATATGGATATCAACTGGGCAGGGGACAAACAGTGGGCAATTTTTTTTTCTCCTGCGCTTTGCAGGTCACAGACATCATATGGATTAAGGCTTTCTCCCAGTCAGTGTCCATTTACGTGCTGCCTATTTCACATTCTCAATATCATACATATAAAGGGGTGCTAACATGGGAGCAACCGCCCACCTTCCTAAGCCTACAATTCAATACGGGAGACATGCGGGCCCACTCCCGAAAAAAGTGGAGGCACGGCGTTCCCACCCATGCCCGCCCAGTACACCCTTGGTTATAGGTCAATGCTTTTGTCATAAAGCATAGCATGTATCACAGTTTGCCAGCTGAAATAGCTAAGCTGTGTGTAATGTTGGCCAAATTTGCAGCAATAATTTTAATGGAATTCGAGTTCCACTACGAATCAATCTAAACACTGGGTTATTTGATAAGCATGCCATCACGCCAATGAGAATTTAGAATAATTGTGTGGCACTCCCTGACGCTTTTCAACAAAGCGAAAAAAAAGACAAGACCCAGGGGTGTAGCTAAATATTTTGGGGATAAAGGAGAGATCCTATTAGATTTGTTCTAGGGGAAGGAACTAGTTTTGAACAACATTTCCAGAAAGACTCACAGGCACCAGGTGTGATATATTTGATATAATCCTTAATTAAGACCACATATATGCTAAAAAACGCTATATGTATCAATATTGGCAGGACACATGGGTGTCCACTGGTAAATGCTTCCTTAAAATTCTGGCTATGGAAAAAGCATACAAAGTTCTCTTTCAGTGGTACCTTACTCCAAATCGCATAGCCAAATTCATCCCAAACTACTTGGCAGGTTGCTTCTGAAATTGCTCTCATAGGGGCACTATGTTCCAAATTTGGTGGTCCTGCCCAAAATTGGTGAAACTGTGGCTCAGGGTCTACAAATTGATTTGATATGTCCTCAACACCAATCTGAGATGGGACCGAGACCCAACCCACCCATCGCCCTGAGCCTGCAATCTGTATGGGGGACATGGTCCGCAGCTCTGGCCGGTGTGCCTCCCCCCCAAGCAGGGCCCTTCTCCTGACCCTGCTGGGGGACACTATGGCCAGAACCCCGGACCATTCAAATTTTCTTGTGGACCGTACCACTGATTGGTGACCGCTGTTTTATAGCACTAGACAAACATGACAGATTCTTGACAGTGTGATTACCCTGGATTGACTACATTACATCATGTACTGAATTGTATCTTGCTTGTTCTATACATAGGTTCCAATTCCCTGTGAAACCCAAAATTTTACTCATGTGTGACTTTCTTAAAGTGTTTCCCAGGGTTTTTTACTGATTCTCAGTGTTCACATTGCTGAATGAATTTTAGTTAAAGGCTTCCAAATGGCTTCTAAATGTTTCAAAATGTGTTTCCCTATTGCAGAATTTATATAGGCTCTACCAGAGGTTTCTCAGGAACTCGAGTTCTTCAGTTTTTATGACTGATGAAATTTTATATCCTACATTCTGTATACTTTTATTTTTTTTCCACTTTATGCTTTTTTGTAAACCTGCTACACATGCTTTGTTGAATCTGACTTAACTGTTTTGTTATTTGCTATCTACCTTTTATACAACCAAGGTAAAAACTATTTTGTTTAAAATTTAATCAATTCGATCTAGTTATACACAGACAATTTTTCCCAAGAATTAGTTGTCAGTCCTCTGCTCTGCAGCTTGCAGCACCCTTCCCTTTCCTTTAGCTGTGCACCGCCTGCCTTTCACCTGAGATATAACTATCTTAGCTTCCCCAGCATTTACACCAAGGCTTTGTACAGCTGAGGGGGATTTGGAATTATGCTGTAGCCAATGAGCAGAGTAGTTCCAGGCCTGCAAATGCTGAAGCAGTTGTAGTAATGGGAGATTTTAACTACTCTGACATTGACTGGAGTAATGGCACTACAGGTACAGCAAAAGGCTGGAAATGTATGAATTTATTACAAGATAAGATAATTTTATGGTACAGTTTATAGAAGCCCCAGCTAGAAATGATACTCTGCTGGACCTAGTTTTTTTTTTTAACAATGCAGAGCTTATAAGAAATGTGCATATAAAAGAGAATCTGGAAAGCAGTGACCATTATATGATTTATTTTAATGTAAGTTGTAAACAGTAAGCAAAAAGAGGAAAGATAAAAACATTCAATTTTAGGAGAGCAAATTTTCCATTATTAAGGGCGGCTCTCTATGAAGTGGACTGGGAGGGAATATTGTTCTCAAAGAACACAGAACAGAAATTGGAATGTTTCAAGTTTGTTCTACACAAATACACTGAAAAATGTATTCCAATAGGTAATAAGTTAGGAGGCTAAAATTAAACCCCAAACGTTAAAGAAAGGGACAAAAATATAAAAATAAAGGATCACTTTTATCATTTGAAAACTATAAAGAATATAACGAAAGATGTAAAAAGGAGATAACGTGCAAAACTTCAAAATAGAAGACAGATTGCAAAAGAAAGCAAGGTAAACCCCCAAAAATGTTTTAAATATTTTAAAAGCAAAAAAATCAAACATGAGCATGTAGGCCCCTTAAAGGATGACGGATTTACTAAACACTTTTTTTTAGCTCTGTGTACACAAAGGAAAATAGCAGAGCTCAAGTCCAATTTGCGAATAGCAATGTCACTGCCTTGAACAAGCCACAGTGCCTTAAAATGGATATGACTGAGAAACAGTTGGACAAAATTAAGGTTCACAGGGCACCAGGAACTGATGGATTACACCCACATGTCCTCAAAGAGCTGAGCTCAGTTATTTCAAAGCCATTGTTTCTAATTTTTAGAGACTTTTTATTCACTGGCATCCTACCAATGGATTGGCGTAAGTCTAATGTGGTTTCTATCTTTCAAAAGGGAGCAAAGTCATTACCAGGTAACTACAGACCAGTAAGTTTAACTTCTAGAGTTGGAACGGTCATAGAGAGTTTGATAAGGAACCACATAGAGGAGTTTCTGCTAGAAAATAATAAAGTATTAGCATGGATTGAAGAGAGACCTAAGTTGTCAAACAAAGTTATTCTCTTTCTATGAGGAAGTAAGTAAATAGGTAGACAGTAGAGTAGCAGTTATTATTGTGTTCTTGGACTTTACAAAAGGATTTGACACAGTACCCCACAGACAGTTAATATGCAAGTTAGGGTCCAAGTATGAAAATTTCAATCTGTATATGCATAGAGATGTGGCTTATAGACCGCATCCAGAGAGTAGTGATTAATGATTTATACTCTGAATGGTCTAAGGTTATTAGAGGTAACCCCCAGGGTTTGGTGTTGGGACCATTGCTTTTTAATATCCTTATAAATTATATAAAGTTTGGGATTAAAAGCACTATTTTTGTGTTTGCAGTAGTCACAAAATATTGTAATGGAATTAGGTCCATACAGGATGTACAGGGAGATCGAGACATAATCCTGTCCCTGTACAAAGCATTGGTCAGACCTCATTTGGAATTTGCAGTCCAGTTTTGGGCACCAGTTAACAAATAGGATATTTTGAAATTGGTGAGAGTGCAGAGAAGGGCAACTAAACTAATGAAAGGAATGGAGGAACTCAGCTATGAGGAGAGATTACCTCAACTAAATCTATTCTCCCTTGAGAAGACATATTAAGGTAGGTATATGATCATCCTATTTAAATATATAAATGGCCCATACAGAGAGCTTGCTTCCCAATTATTCACTTTAAGGCCATTTATAAAGGACAAAGGGAAACACTTTTTGCATCTGGAGGAATAGAAATGAAAAAGATTTTTCACAGTAAGAGAAAATGCAAAATAGGCTCCCTCAGGAAGTAGTTTCAGCAACTTGTATAGATTGCTTTAAGAAAAAGCTGGATGATTTTCTAGAAGCTCAGAATTTAACTGGGAATACAGTTTTAAAGTAAAGACAACAGAAACTGATGATCCAGGGAGCATCCGATTGCTTCATGGGATCAGGAAGGATTTGTTTCCCCTGTTGGAGCAAACTGAACAATTTTTTTTTTTTTGGATCAACTATGTCTATAGAGTTTTTTAAACCTAACTTTAAATCACTTGATGAACCCTTGATATACTTGTTAGGATTATATGTGTGCTTATGTTTGGTATTAAAAATTTGGTATTATGTTTTAGTATTTGGTATTATAACAGTCTGGTATTAAAATTCAACAAAAGAAATTTGTGTGGAATGAAAGCTGGACATGCTGACAGAAATATCAGTTTGGAAAGCAGCCAGATGAATCTGGGGCATGGAAACACAAAAATTATTCCCTTAAGATGGTAAATTTAAACAAACTTTTTTGTTTGTATTTTAAATTTCTATTGAGGAAGAAATGTTCTATAATTTTTGATTACAAGAAATATACAGATTGTAATTTAATTCCAGATTGCTGCATAGTGTATTATACATATATATATATTTTTTATATATATTTTACACAAGAGTTACACAATTTCCACCCTATTTCCTCAGTTAAATCCAATAAGAAAATGTGATTTGTATCCACACATTGCCATTCCTCATCAACATTCCCTGAAACTTGCAGTGTTATCTATTAGGTTTTGCTACCTTTTCCCCTTTGCCTCTGTTCCCCAGTGTATCACTAAGGTGTTGAGTCCATTGCTGGTCCTCCACTGTATGAAAGGAATTTCCACTTTAGAAGTTTTAGGCAGGCTTCTTATGAAGGAAGATTCCTATAAATCATAAATCCATGCAACCCTATACTTGTTGTAACTAAAACAATACAGGAAACCATTATTTTCAAAGCTTCCTGACAACTTTTTAAGGTAATTGCAAATTCATTGACACCGAGTCTTCACCAGGGAACTCTGCAAAGGGTGATGGGCCAGTAGCCCTAGAGACTGCTGGGCTCTTTGCTGCAAAATGTCTCCAGTTTGCGGTTTTTGGGGTAACCATACAAGGAGGAAGAACAGATAGGCTTCTGTGTGGAGACTGGCGGTGCCCACAGGCATCAGTGAGAGACTGCGGTGAGAAGGTATCAGAGTTGGCTGCAGGCAGTTAAGGTCAGGGAAGGTGGCAGGTAAGAGTAATCCAGGTCCAGACAAATGTTCAGGGCTTGCAGTATGCAAAGCTTAACTCAGATTATGACAATATTAAGGGCAAGATGGCAGACAAGCATAATCCAGGTCCAGGCAACAGTTAGGGAAAGGCAGCAGGCAAGCATAATCAAAGTCCAGGCAACAGTCAGAGTGGAATAGATTACAAATTTTTTTTATTAAAGATGTACAATGTGCAAGCACATCTGTGTCAAATATGCCATTAAAAACCTGGTGCAACAAAAAAGTGTTAGTGCACAAGTGTACCACACAAAAAATTGCACCAGACGCTTTGCATGGTCCTATCCCAAAAGGGACTATGGCCTCTTTACTTGAACCCCCCGGGACGCAAGGCTTCTGATGGTACAAGCTTATCAACTTGAGCCCATCTAAGCTGAGCCTTAGCCTAGGCTGAGTGGCTCCAATACCTTAAAGGGTTGACCGGAGCCAAGCACTTACCAGTAACTTGAGCATTGGGCTCTTCCAAAGAAAGACCCAAGGTTAGGGAGAGCACATAAGGCTCTGCGCCCTCCCCATACCCAACTTTCAGGCGAGGCCTTAAAGAATGACAAGCGCCTTACTCGTCAGGTGCAAAGGGAAAGGTGCAAAGTCAGAGTGAAAAATCACGTACACACACAAAAAAAAAGAAAAAGTGTCATGGTATGATAGCCATGGCTGGCCTTCTGTCCGCTTATAAGAGTTCCGCCGGTCTGGCCAAAAGGTCCAGCCCAAGAAGCGGGTTGCAAAAATACAAGTGCGTAATTAAGGTGCTGTGTGTGCAATAATTACTGTGCATGGTCACTGCCATGATGCTCAGTGATTAAGGTACCCCTGGGCCACCCAAAAACCTCCTTCGGAATTTCTCATCCCCAGCCCTCAGCCTGATTGTGGCAGTCCTGCCCCCATCAGCAGGCCGAGTTAGGGAAATTGCCCCATTACAACCTCCCCACTCCAGCCTTTTATTCTAGAGTGTACTAACTTCAGCGCCTCCCCGTCTTGGTTTTTCAGTATTCAGAACTGATAAGAACAGATACTACACTTGATTTTAGCCAGAAGGCAGAGAAGCGATAGCAATAGATTACAAATGCAGAATAGCAATGTAGCTGGTGAAAAGTTACAGCAGCAGCCACTATTACTGCTGAGGCTAAAACAATCTTAGCATCTTTAAGGAGCTCCTCCTTGGCTGTGTCAGTGTTTGAGCCCAGGAAGTGAAGCTGCATGCTCTGTCAGGCAGAGACAGAGAGTGAGTGATGAGCATGGCAGACAGGCACAGGACGCCACAAGACCGTTTGGCAGGGAATGCCATGGAAACCATGGCAAACCAACAGGTAGTGTGATTTAGAGGCAAGAATTTTACTGTAAGTACAATACAGGTAGTCCCTGTTTACATACGAGATAGGGACTGTAGGTTTGTTCTTAAGTTGAATTTGTATGTCTGAATAAGTATGAATTTGTATATCGTTGTATAAGCCAAAAAAGGATTATTATTTTAATAAATGCAATAAGGACAGATGTTTGTCTCAACATGTTAATAGACAGCATGGTGTCAGTCACTGTATAAAATCCTCACTGTGAGTTAATCACAAACAAAGCAAAAAAAATCATTTAATAATTTATAGAGCAAGCTGTGCTTTGATGTGCAAAAAGAAACAGAGTTGCAGAGTTTATCTTGGTCATTAAAGAGTTACAAGAGGCTGCAGAAAGAGCTCACCCCCCTAAGATCACCTACAACCTTAACTGTGTTTAGCAAAAGATTTCTTCTGCAAGTCATGCAAACTGCCCCTTCTCTCCTTCAAGCCTTCGCCTTGTACACAAGCGAGCAGGGAAGCATGTCAGATGTCCTTAGCCCGGGGACTACCTGTAAATGCTATCATCTCCCAAAGGCTCTAATGTATAAAATGTTAGTAAGTGGTTGGTAAATTAATAGTATTAAAAACCATGGGGGTTTCCCACAGGAATCTAAAAACTGAAGGGATAAAATGAAATGTTTTCTTGCCGATAATGCTTTTAGGAAAAGAAACTTAAAAGATTGTTAGTTTGGGGAATATTATATTGCTGCCTAAATTTGATGGAAATTGTTAAAGAGGAAGATAATGAAATTAAGATGCAAGATAATAAAAAACTCCTAAACAAAGGAGCTCATGCTAATAACAAAAAAAATAATAAATAACTGAACAAAGAACTTACCTTTCCAACAAGCTTGCCTTTTCTATTCATACAAAGGTAAAAATCTGTCTCTTTTCCTCTAATCCGGACTTGGCTGCCAAATGTGTCAGTTTCCACTAGCAGCTGGGCTTGTAAAGAAAGATAAATATTATTTATCTTACAGTGAAAGTGCATTTAAATATCATAGAAACTTATTTAATTTGGATTTACCAGAACATAATTAGGGGTCAGCAGAGAATCTAACATTCCCTCAAACATTCCCTGGTGAAAATTAATTACTGCCATAGAAACACATGGCCATGGAAGATTCCCACAAGAGAATATTTTAGTGAATGTCTGATTTGCTGTTTCATAAATAGAGATGCCTAAATATGTTTTTTTTATTTGCAACATATTTTCAAAATATTATTACAACCTCCTATACCTTCAATTCTTTAAACATCTGTTGATACTCTTTTCTGTTCCCACATATATGTATATAATTGTTTTTTTTATCACATGTATACATGTTTTGATCCAGCAAACCTGGAATGGATTTCTCAAAAGTCATTCCCTATTTAATAGAAAATGGTTTAAATCCTGGACCAGATCCATTCCAGATTTGCTGGATCACCCAGCTTTACTGATGAAAGTGTATCTTCTCCAGCCTTGGAGAGCTTTAATAAATCAAGCCCAATGTGCCTAAGACATTTGGTAGTCTTCCTGCATCATTTTGGCTGTTGGCATATACCCCACTGAGACCAAAATAAGCGAGCCACTAGAATTTTTCCCAGTTTACTGCAATCTTCCTTGAACTTGGAATATTCTAAACACAAAATTTACATATTTAGGTGACAAGCTTTAAAGGGAATTCAGCAGCAGATCGATGTAAGCAACCAATAATTTTCTTAGAATGTGCTCAAATATTCGAGCAAATCTGACTAAGGATTGGAGCAGCATGATTATGTGGTTTCTCTATACTCTACCCTGACTATTGTAGCACAGCCCAATGTAGGTACAGCTGGTGACATAAGGCCCTACAAGTACCTAGGAACATGATAACCCTATACAGGAGAGGAAAAAAAACTCCAAAAAAGGGTCATCTAAGCAGTGGAAATTAGAGGCTTTTGGGACACCTATAGGGCTAATATCTACTAAGCAGACCAAAGAAATTTGGGTCAAAACTGGTAATCCTGGCAGCAATCCATGCAAGACTGGCAAAAAGAGATGCTCTGTCTCAAAAAGGGAGGCAAAATCTTCTGGCAGAGCTGAGCAGAATCAAACAAAGTCGTCTGGCAAGGCTGAACAGGATCATGCAACATCTTCTGGCAGGGTAGTGGGCTGGAGTTTGTCTGAGACTGGCAGAGTGGCAGGTGGATCTGGCAGGGGGACACCAGCAGGTGGTTGGTGGAAGTTCATGGTAGATCAGGTATTCAGCACCACAAGTAAGAGAAGCAGAACATTTAGCAATGTCCCTCCAAAATTGATAAAAAAAAAACATAGAATCACTAATGTGGATAAGGAAAAACTTTAAGAAGGTCCTTCGTTGCTCCACCCTTATACACTCAATTCAAATTTGGGACAAATACTGTGACAATCCCAAATTTTGTTCCACTCATGCTCCCCTTACACAACTTAGAGGGAACCCTGATTTCTGTATTCAGTTTTGAGCTTTGAATTTCTCACTAGTAAATGGGACCTCCCAGGACAGGAATACTTCTGATATCGACAATTAAAATAATTTATAAATTCCAAAGTTAGACAGGCTATAAAACCTCTGCGGTCCTTACCTTTTGAGAGCACATGCACATCTCTTATGGACTCTAAAGGGCAAATCTCTATAATTTACTTAATGCTGGTTGCCCCAGAAGGGAAGCTAAAATCCATGAGAAATTGACCTAGGGAAATCATGGGACATGAAGGATTGGAGTGAAATGGCATATTCCCTCTCAAACGTGTTAGTTGAGGCAAACTACAAGGTTATCTTAGATGGTGTAAGAAGTATAATTTTGTTGAGTTTTGAATTTAAGTTGTTTTTGTGTTTTTTGCTATATTTTGCAGATAATTGAGCTGTGTCGAAACTAGTTATATCCTCCTTATCAGTAGGTCAATATTTGGTCCATCCTTACCTTGTAGCTTCTTACCTTGAAACATCTTGCTTAGCAAAGTTGTTAATTAAGTTTCTTGTTATTGAGTAACTACTAAGTGTCTTCCACCTTGTTGTCTGACTATATAAACTGCTATGTGTTAATAAAGATTTGAGAAGAAGTGATATAACTACATGCTTCAGCTGCTTGTGTGTTATTCACTGCTCCCAACGCGTTGAAAACAGAGGTCAGGATAGAGAGGTATAAACTGATCTGGGATCAGCAAGAAATCGCCTTAACAGATGGTATCTAGCTCCAGAACAACTAGCCAAATTTTATCCTTCATCTTCACCACTGTGCTTCAGAAGCTGTACCTCTAGGGGCACTATGGAACACATATGGTAGTCCTGTCCGATAGCACAGAGTTTCTGGTCAGAAATATTTGAAACTTATATCCACGGTACAAAAGATAGATTCCAAGCTCGCCTGATGGTGCTTCATTTGGCAATCTAAGTACGGTTCTCTCTAAACCTTCTCTAAAACTGGCTAAGTTGATACTTTTAGCAGAAAGAATCACTTTAGCAAAAGCTTGGAAAATTAATAGGATTCCTTTGACACCCTCTTCACCAAAATGAACTGGGTTATGGCTCACACATAAAATGAACAACACATTAGACAAATATGACAGTATCTGGGAACCCTGGATCACTTTTAAACCCTGTAAATAAGCAATCTCACGTTGACCCCCTCTTTACTGAAGAAGTCTTCTCCCCAACTCTCTTCCTTCCTTTCACCATTTCTAAACCCTGGAGTTGGATTGTTTATATAATGAATAAAGGGTTTTCAGGTTGTAAGTACTATTTGCTTGGCTGTGTTTTTAATAATTCTGCCTTTCATTCCTTTTATTCCTGTGAAGGTTTTGTTTTAGAAACAACTACCCTTTTTCTCTGTTCATTGTATTTGTATTTGTCGCTGTTGTTACATTTGTTTTTGACTTCATGTTAATTGCAGTGGGTAACTATTACTTTGAATTCAGTAAGTGAGTGTATTGTTGAAAACGATTGTTATGTTTTTATTGTTATTGTTATTTTTGTGAAAAACTTTAATAAAAATTTTGAAATACAAACCTGATGGAAAAAAAACACAAAAACTGGTTGGGGAGGCTGCCAGGAGACCTACAATAACACTGAAGGAGTTGCAGGAATTTCTGGAATCTACTGGACATTTACTACATGTGACTAAAATCCCCCATAATCTCCATATTTCTAGACTATGGGGTAGGATTTCAGAAAGGAAAATAAAAAACATCCAGGCCTTGCTAATATTTGCAAAAAAACATTAGGTCTCCAAAAATGTGTTTTGGAACAATTTCCAAAAGACGAAAACAACACTTCACATCACAAAAAGAACACCATCCCTTCAGTAAACCATGACAGTGGCTGTATTATGCTTTGGGGTTTCAAGGTGGAGGGAATTATGAACAGTTCCAAATACCAGCATACTCCAAGCATACATCCAAGTAAACAATAGAATGGCTTAACCAGAAGAAAATTGGAGTTTTTGTACCCAGCCAAAGCCCAGACTCAAATTCAATAGAAATTATGTGGGGTGATCTGAAGAGGGCTCTGCCTCCCGAGATCCCCTTACAATCTTACAGTCTTGGAACCTTTTTAAATGGAAAAGTAGGCATGCTGATAGACTCCTACCCAAAAAGGCTGAATTATGTAATTACTGGGTAATCTGCTTTTAAATACCACCCAGGTCCCGGCCATGCCGCTGCCCGCATCAGCAGTGAGATGCGAAGCACAATGCAGGACTTCTGCATTGTGCTTTACATCTCACTGCAGATGCCAGAAGCAATAGCAAATTCCCGGGGTGACTACCCCCGGAATTTGCTATTGCTGCTGGCATCTGCAGTGAGATGTGAAGAACAATGCAGGACTTCTGCATTGTGCTTTGCATCTCTCTGGAGATGCAGAGCAGCAGCAGCGTCTCTGTAAGCAGGCGGGGACATCCCCACTCACATCACCCGGGAGGATGAGTCATCTTCCGGGTGATGCGAGTGGTAATGTATTGGGGGGTGTGTCTGGGAGGGAAATTTAAAAGCAGAATACAATGTAATCTGCTTTAAAATGGTTTTTACAGGACAAAAACACCACACAACATGAAATAAAAATAATTCATCATTAATCATTATTTTGTAAAATTATTATTTATAATTATGTATTATATTATAATTTATGATCTTTGCAATTTTTAGGACACATGTTTCTAAGTATTATTTAAATTACACTTTATATATTTGTTTATTAAAAAACAAGTTATGTTCTGTTAACATTACAAATACATTTGTATCATTTTATGTTACTTTTATTATGTCATTGTATCATTTGCATTTATATCTTGTAACTTCTTGAAACATTACAAAATTCAATAAAAATATTGTAAAGAAAGAAAAAAAAAACAGATACAAAGTGATATTTTAGGATTCAAATGCAAAAAAACAGATATGTTAAGCAACAGTTAAGCTACGTACACACTTCCAAAAATTATCGTTGGTAAACGAACGACGAACGATCCTGCACGATATCTGCGAACGATCGTATAGCACCGATCCTGTACATACAGATAACGACACGATCGT
>NC_092859.1:52700570-52713671 GCF_032062135.1 Pyxicephalus adspersus
CATATACACAATACAGTATGTATTGAGCGTACGTTCGTTCATCACGCATGCTCAGACCATGGACGATCAATGAACGACCGTACACACGATAGATGGTAAACGATCGTCGTCCAATCCGATTCGCCGGTCCGATCGTTCATTTCCAGCGACTATTCTCGTTCGTCGGCGTCGTTGGTTACTTTTTTTACGAGCGATTTTTGCCCAATCGATCGTTCGTCGTTCGTTCGTCGTTCATTTCCAACGATAAAAATTGGAAGTGTGTATGCAGCTTTAATGCTATTCCCAATAAACCATCATATGCTGAATTTCTGGAAGATAAATAGTTTGTTCTGACAAACAAAAAAAAAAAAAAAAAAAACACAACGCAACAAACTCTATTTATAAAATGGAATCTGACATTCTCCCAAACATTCTCCCTAAAATCTTTCAGGTCCATGTGTTTCAGTGGCAGTAATTGATTCCTACCAGAGAATGTTAGATTTCCTGTTTTATAAATGAGCCAAACATAAAAAAGCATCAAAAATACAAACCCAGCATGTAGTTCGGGGTGTTTCTAAAGTACAAATGGCTTCACAATGTAACTGTACATATTGATAGAGTACCAAAAGTATATTGTTAGCCAATTTAGACTGTTTGTCAAGATGGCCTTTTGTGTGCTCAATGACTTCTTCCAAGTTGTATAGCCTAAAGAAGGATTCAGAGAATTCCACTGGGTGTTGTTTTTCTGGACAATGGGACGTTATAACCTATGGAACAGAGAAAAAAAATATATAACTCATAACTCTTTGTCTGGCCAGTAGTCATCAAGCCCTTTGTTTATATACATGCTGAATATTAAAAATGTTGTCTTACCTTTTTTCCATGATGGTTTCTCTTTAGACTGGATCACTGACTTTTTATTACAGAGTTTACAGATTAGGGAGAATGTCCTGTTGTGTGCTGTGTGTTTTTACCTTTCTTTATTAGGAAAAGAAATGAAAAATAAAAATGAATCTACATGCTATGCATCTCAAGTAAACTCATTTTACATTATAGCTTTACTTACCTTGTCTTTGAGTCTGGATGTATCAAACTTCTCCTGGAGTTCATCTTGTGGCTCTGGGAGTGTTCAGAAAGCTTGCTTTTTTGACATTTTCATCTGTGTATGGAATCAGAGAGCTCCAATGATGAAGACCAGGATTTTTCTTCACTTAACATCTCGTGACATCAGTGAACTTCCTTTTGTTTGTTGTGTTAAAGTGCTGATGTATTCAGTCCTTACTGCTTGTGTTCCCTGTACCTGTGCTTCAAGAGTGTCACTTTCTATAGTTAGTGATTTTGCTTGTTACAAATAATTTTCTGAGAAAATCTATGGAAGTGATCTATGGAACTGTGGATTTCTAATTTTAGCATTTATGTTCCCTAGGGCTTTCCGCCATACTGTAAAGTTCTAGGATTGTCTGTAATACCAAGGGAAGAGACAACAAAAATCTGCCAGCAAAACTAGATGATTCCAAATGTAAATGACTGGAAGTAGATGCATCTTGGTTAATGTAGGCATACTGCTTGTTTTGTATTTGTTGTGGTTTCAAAGTGGGTAAGTGTGATATGTTGGAAAACCCTGTCCCATGCAACAGGAGGACATTGAATGCAAATAAGCAGGGGGTGTTTGTGTGTGTGGATGGAATCATTGCCTAAACTTTGTGGTTTCTAAAGAAGTAGAAATTATTCTCCAGAGACAAAAAAAAAGTCCCAGGAGTGCATTAGTTTGCATATTGGTAGAGAGTTGATGTGATTAAAGCAGTTTTGGATGTCGAAACTCACATTGTGGAAGTTGCTTGAACCTCAATAGATAATCAAGCAACTAAAGAAACTGTATGTGGAGAATATTTCTGTCTCCATGCAAGATTTGGTAGGTGGTTACACTTTATGCTCTTATCTTGATGACATTTTCCTCAATAGCATTGATGATCCCAGTCTTATAGGAAACTTGAAAGGTTTAAAAAAAAAATGGAATGGCTTGGATAGCAATGGTGCCCATGAAGAGATGGTCTAGCATCTTTTCATAAAATTGTATTTGTCAATGACAATTAAAATTCACAGTCAAATTGTTTTGTGGTACTTTAATGGCCAGCTCCAGTGTTTTTGGGATGCAATTGCATGAATATTTGTAGCTGCACACCTATGGTATGTACTAAAACAATAATTTTAGCAGCTCCAACTCCTATTACCATAAATACTTTTAATTTGATTTTAAAACCCAGTGTACACCATTTCTAAAGAAGTGGCCACCAAAGTGCCACAAAACACTTTGTAAATTTTAATTATCTTTGACAAATAAATACAGTTCTATGAAAGGATACTGGACTATCTCCTCTGGTTGAGTTTCTCTGCTATTCACAACATTGCCTTCTTTTTTTGGAAACTCACCAAGTCTCCTAAACATTGTCGTATTGTCAAGATTTAAAAGTAAACAACTTTATTTTGAGACAAGTTATCCCCTTAAATATACCAGAGTGACCCACACTTGACTTCTGACCAACAGAATTCATTGATGTTTACTTCACTCTGTCCTACCTGTGGTTAGTAAATGCCTAAACTTCTATAACAAGCACAAAAAGCGATCTGCATATGAAAAGAGTTATGTATGTCTTTGTCTCAAGCAGCACCACAGAAACAGTAAAAATAAAATTAATAATTTGAGAACTGTGTTTAAAATGAACAAGAAAATAGGCTACAGGTCAAACTTTATACTAACCAGAAAAAAGAAGCACAATCTGAATTAGGGGACAAAGCCTTGGTCAATAAGACTAGAATGCTGCTAAACAAAAAAGATGATTACAATATACACAATGACAGTAACCTGGGAAAATAAATGCAGGGTATGATCCCAAAACATGGCCCTGGTGATGATAATGAATAAGGCCACATATGCCTTATTTATTATATGCCTTATTCAAGGTATAGTGGATAAGAGGGTGCAAGGTGTGATTATTTCCTTTTTATTCTGTTCAAATTTACTTATTATTTGCTGTTTTCTTGACATTGATATTTATTATAAATTTGATATATTATTTTTGTTATTGTTTTATGTCATTTCTTAAATCAGCAATCTCATGCTCCTACAATCCAATATACAGCCTTTTTTTTACCAACTTCCACTTCTATCAATTATTCATGTTAGTTAGTGCCTTTATGATGGTGATGAAAAACCCTTGATGACTGAAGAAGTTGGAGTTATAATTGGTGGAAGGTCTAATGTGTACGTTTTCATTTCAAAGCACCTCCAGAGTAAGGAAAATTCCACAAATCTTAAAACTGAGTGGCCACTGCCTTCTATTTTTTTGGGTTACTTGAAAACTGTGAAAATAGGGTAGGATTATGTTAACGACAAGAAATCATTATACAAGCAGACATTACATATTGCATTGATAACTATTTTTAATGTTTGAATATCCTACAGGCTTCATACCTTTATATACTTGGCCATAATATTGGACCCTATGTCCTCAAACATTTAAGGTAATCTTTTCCCCAGTATCTAAGGAAAGGACCTTCCAATTGCAAAAAAACACAGGCCCTGATTTATTAATGTTCTCCAAGGCTGGAGAGAATACACTTTGATCAGTGAAGCTGGGTAATCCAGCAAACCTGGAATGGATTTCCTAAAAGTCACTAGCTATTTGTTAGCAAATGTTTTCAATCCTGGACCAGATCCATTCCATGTTTGCTGGATCACCCAGCTTCACTGATAAAAGTGTATTCTCTCAAGCCTTGGAGAACTTTAATAAATCAGGGCCACAGAGTCAATGCAAAATTTTGCTTTAATGTCCATTCTCAAAACAGTATCCACTTTGTGGACACAAAATTTCAGCAGCTCCAAAAAGTTGATGTTGTGCATACGCATGTAGTCCTTGAGTTTCTTGGGAATATTGTCCCATAACTTTCAAATTAGGTCCATGTAGATGTTTTTTCGGCTATTCCTTGGTACATTCCTGCTTCTAAATGCTTGTTTTTAGACAACATGTCAACTGTAAAAGCCACAGGAGCATTGCTACTTTCCTTTTCTGAGGAAAGCATACAAGATACAAAAAAGGATCTGTCTTCGTTCTAAGCAGGATGACAGTAAAAGTATTCTGACTCCACTTCTGAAATAGCAGTAAAATACCCCACAGGAATTTCTGTTTGGGAAAATGTTTTTTTACCTAATTTTTGAATTTAAAGCTTTCAGTTAGTTTCAATACAAGAAAAAGTGTTCAAAAGGCCCCAATAATGATACATATTCGTGTACTTGTACCTACAAACAACTGAACAAGTGTATCTAAAGCCAAAACTTTTATTTTATCTTTAATCAGGGTGATAAGTGGTTAGTTTAATTGCTGTCTGTGTTCATGTTAGGTGGGTGCACACTCTTGATATGTTGTGACTATTGCCAATGGGACTGAATCTGTATCTAGGATGTATCTAGGAAGTATAATATCTCCAATAGGGCACAGGCAAAAAAAAAAAAAGTTGACTGGTTTTTACCATAACTTATTTGATTCAAAATTAAGAATATTTCAGCTTAAGTTAAACTTTAATACAGTGCCACAAGGAAAAGCATAACAAACACACATACATCAAGACACATAATCTAATTTAAAATATAAAACTTTCATTACAAATTGTTTTATCCACACAGAATATACACCCACTGGGCATGATATTAGGTAATGCTTGCTATATATGTCATAGGGGGTCCAAACTGGGTTGGACCCCCTATGACATATATTCAACAGAGTACTAGAAACATTCCAAATGGATTTTGTCCCACACTGACAAAGTAGCAGATTCATCCGTTGCACATCCATAATGTGAATTTCTTGTTTCACTATATCCCAAATGTGCTTTATTGATATCAAATTTAGTGATTTGACTATACCGATCTTATTATCATGTTTCAAAAACATTTTTAAATTATTTGAGCTTTGTGGCATAGTGTGTTGTCCTGATGGGTACACTGCAATTATTATAGAAATGGACACAGTCAACAACAATATTAAGGTTGGCAGTGGCACTTAAACAATGCTCATTTGGCACAAAGGGTCACAAAGTGTGCCAAGTTGATATCCCCCACACAATATCACACCACCACCTGAACTGTTTGTTAGAAACTGATTGTTAGAAATAATCCTATATTTTACATCAGAAATATAATCATGGAAAGATAAGTGAAGAGCTGTATACTTATTTTTAAGATTGTTATCCATGTAATAATTTGAGGCATCCCTATTCCTGCATGAGAACCTAGGACAGGAGCTGGGTAATCTCTTTTCACTCATGTTTCAAAAACAAGTAGTGGAGTAAAGCTATATTTAACAATACCTTTTTAGGTATGTATGGTAGTAAGAATGATGTCATCTATATCCAATGTATGTCAATGGGAAACTTAAAGAGGAACTATACTCCAAAACTAGTCTTTCAAATATTAATCTATTCTCACTTACTTGCACTAAATTGTCAGTCTTCCCTGGTGGCACTGGATGGGTCAGCTTGTATCCACGCAATATATAATGATTATTGAAGTGTTTAGAAGTGGCCAGCTTGTGACTGGCAAATTTACGTTTTCTTCCTCTCCTGACCTTCTCCCCCACCTACTCCCCCTCCCTCCCTCTGCACGGAGCTCACAAGCTCAGCAGCTGCAGACGGAGCAAAAATCTGCATAATTAGGCCAGTGGGAGTGGATTAGAAACACTCCCACTAAGGATGGCATTTCCCAGATTGCACCTTACCGCCTAGGCGGTGGGGAGACCTGTGGGTGTGGCCAGAACTTGTTTTTATTATTTAAAGGTCAAAGCAAGCTAAAAAAACAAAAACAAAAAGTATTTAGATGATTATAACTTTGGCTTTTGTTATCCATAAGCCAAAGTTCATTTTGTGAGTACAGGTAGGCTTTAGGTTTAAAAGGAGTTACTCTTGAGGGTGTGGTCAGAGAATGGACCATCGTATTCTATCATGAACTGATCCATATCATAAATCAAGTTAAATCCTCATTTGCTTTCTTTTTATTACTTTGTGAACTTACTTACAATTTTTCATTTTTGTGTGCCTTGAATAAGTACTTTTTATTTATTGATGGAAGACATCTCCAGCACACATATTTTATTCAAGTAACAAAGTTACTATTTTATCATTGATACACTGACAAGATGGATCTATATTTTAACTTGGTTGAAGCCGAATTCTGACCCTACCATCTGAATTTTTCAGCACAATTGAATTTTATCAGACCAGTGAATCGTGTCTTTTTCTATTTTGGTGAGCCCATGGAAAGTGTAGCCTCAGGTGCCTGTTCTTAGCTGACAGAAGTTGCACCAGTGTGGTTTGCTATTACTGTAGCCCATCTCCTTCCTTCAGAATTTCCTTCAGAAATGCTCCTCTGAATACCACTGTGTTTGTTTGTTTTTGGTAACTTCATTTAAAAGGACACATAATGGATGTGTGTGAAAATCCCAGTAGATAAGCAGTTTCTGAGAGTAGCATGACTTTATAGTGCTACATAGGAGTTAATCTTTTTAGCTGTTAAATAAATATATATATATATATATATATATATATATATAAATATATATAAATATATATATATAGTTATTTTTACTAATCTGTTTGAGACCAGTATTAAATTCATATTTTTCATAGAATTTAGGAATGTGGCATGGCTGCTGACACTGATATTTTCATGTTTTCTCCCTGCCTTACAATTCACAGTAAGAGAATGAAAAATGAACACTGCTTGGGGTAAACCAAGTTTAGTGATCTAAGCTGTTGGAGCTTTGTCTGTTTTGGACTAATTTTTAAGAAGAACTATCTTAAAAAGTAACCAGCAAACGTTGATGCAATAAACACCCTAACCAGCAGTATATGTACAATGCAACCTAATGAGGAGTGGGCTCCAGAGTATGTAATGTACAACTTTACAAAACTGTAACAAATGCAGTCAGCATAACGTAAGGTACAGTATGAGTCATACAACTAATGGGTCACAATTTTGTAAGGTATAATTTATGTATGTATTGCTGGAATCAGAAGTATAGCCTACAACGCATAGTACATAGGTCAATTTTCTACAAAATCCCCAGCTAATGAAAGATCTAACTGAACTTATCTTTTGAAATAAATTCTGAAATAAATAAATGATGTCCCCTTTATGGTATTGACTGCACAAATATGAGGTTGGCTAAAGGTTAGCTAAAAATCTGTAACTTTAGTAACTTTAGTAAAAATGTTTAGAAAATATTTATACAGGCCTATCTGAACAACTTTCATTTAAAAAATCATTTTCCTTCAAACTATAAAGCAGTAAAACGTTTTGACTTTTTTGGACTTTCTAAGTTGAGTGAGCTAGAAAACCCCTTTACACATTCTACACAATATTTTCATTTTTTTATGTTAACAGGTTATCTTTTCAAGTCATTCGAAAGATAGTATATCCATATAAAAGTTAGCATCAACCGGGCAAGGATCAATTAATTATGGGAAGCAAGGGACAATACTGTGAGAGATTTTAACATCATCCATTTGGACAGCAAAAATGTTTTTAACCTGATCAAGTGTCAATACTCAAAATAGGTCAATTTCAAAATTAATCTCCATAGTCTTTTACATTAAATATGTTCCTGTTAGGTACCACAATCCAACAGCCCACTAAATCCATTAAATTATTGATTATCTTGCTTCCTTGCAAACAAACTGTAAAAAAAAACAAACATTAAAAACCCAAAACTTTTACCTACTATATAAACATATCCAATAGGATTTAAAATCCTGTTCCTGTGGAAGTTTAGGGGTTGATAACAGGTCAATGTTAGTCAATAACAGGATGATATTGATCTCACAATTTATCTGGTTAAAAAAAGCTCCATCCAGGGAAAAACCCAACTATAAAGAAGATAGAAGGGAGGTTTGCCAAAGGCAAATTGTTCAATTGTAACTTTTGCCAAGCCTAGTGATGTGGATACATTTAAAGAAAGACGGCTTTTTTGGCAATATTAGATAAAAAGAATGTATTTTGTTTCAAAAAGGGTCTTTTACAATCCCTAACTAAACAGAGTGCTCCTAATCTAGTCAATTGTAGTGCAACCCATGTTAACTAATCACATAGGGTCATACATTTATGACCTATTTTAACCCTATGTGGCTCACAGCTAATGTTAAAAAGCCATAAAGAAGAAAAGATCATTCCAAAAATATAAAAATGAAGTATCACCTTCATCATTTGAAAACTATAAAGAATATAACAAAATGTGCAAAAAAGGAGATACAATGTGCAAAACTTCAAAATGAAAGACAGACTGCAAATTTTTTTAAATATAATATTATCAAAAAGATCAGATCTGAGCATGTAGGTCACTTACAGGTTGTCTCTTGGTTGGTAACTTGGGATTAAGAAAAGGTGGATTTACTAAGCACTTTTTTTAGCTCTGTACAGGTAGTCCCCGGGTTAAGGACATCAGACATATGGACGTCTACAAGATACGAACGGGGCTTCCCTGCTCGTTCTGTGCAGGATGGTGGCTTGACAGGGGGGAGGGGGGCGGTTTGCATGACTTGGATGACAGAAGGTAATGAATGTCTAGGTTCCATAGTTTTTTTTTTCCCTTGTGTGTGAGGATTTTATACAGTAACTGACACCACGCTACCTAATATTATGTTGAGACAAACATGCGTCCTAAATGCATTTATTGAAATAATGTACCTGTTCCGACTTACATACAAATTCAACTTAAAAACAAACCTTAAATCCCTATCTTGTATGTAAAATGTTTACAAAGGAAAATAGCAGAGCTGAAGTTGCTCCAAATTGCTAATAGCAATGCCACTGCCCTAAGTAAGCCACAATGGCTCAAAATTGATATGATTAAGAAGCAGTTGGACAAAATTAAGGTTGACATAGCACCAGGAGCTGTTAAATTACATCCACGTTTCCTCAAGGAGCTGAGCTCAGTTTTTTAAAGCCATTCTTTCTCTTTAATCACTGGCATGGTACCAGTGGATTGGTGTAAGGCCAATGTGGTTCCTATCTTTAAAAAGGCAGCAAATTCATTACCAAGTAACTACAGACTGGTAGGTTTAATTTCTATAGTTGGAAAGGTTCTAGAGAGTTTAATCAAGAACCGCATAGACGAGATTCTGCTAAAAAATAATATTATAAGTGACAGTCAGCATGGATTCAAGAAATACTGAAGTTGTCAAACAATTTTACTCTGTTTTTTATGAGGAAGTAAGTAAAAAGGTAGACAGTGAAGTAGCAGTTGATATAGTGTATTTGGACTTTGCTAAAGCATTTGACGCATTACTCCACATACGGTTAATATGCAAGTTAGAGTCAATAGGTTTAGAAAAGTCAATTGGTAAATGGAAAGAGAACTGGTTTAACCTCCTGGGCGTTTCACTGATGTCTGGATTTCTGTAAAAAAAGCGGTACACTGTTTTTCATGAATTTTTTATAATTGTAGACCTGTAGATATCCTGAATATAATAAAGTTTGAAACACACAATCATGTAAAAAAATTAACTTTAATAATAAAATTAAATAAAAAAACACAGAATTCAGTTTAAACAAGAATGCATAAATAAATACAAAATACTGAAAATGCCATAATTCTGTATACTGTATAGTACTATATTTTTCTAAAACACCTCCCTAGTGTGGTCAATTTTAAAACAGAGTCCAACGTCACATACCTATAGACAAAACCACATAAATATATTTTGTATTGGATTGGATACAGGACTTGTATTGAATCCAATACAAAATATTTGAATTTCCCGCTACGACCCCCGTTGATGGGCGTATGCACTGACATCATCAGCAATCACTGAGGGACACGTACGCGAACAAGTGTTATAATTCTTTCCGTACTTCCATGCAAAATTTTGCGTTACATTTTTTGCATGGAAATTTTTTTTTAGATTGTAGGCTATAATTCTTAGGCATAACTCACCGAAATATGTCCAAAATTTATTAAATTTAATAATAAACTTTAAAAAAAATGAATTTATAAAACATAAAAAAAAAAATCTTTAAAAAAAAAATAGTGTGTAGTGTAATGTAACTGTACAGTAGCTTATATATTATATATATAATAAAATTATATATATATTATATAAAGATTTCTTTGTATTGGGCTCAATGCAGATTTTTTGTATTGAATCCAATACAAAGTGATTTGAATTTCCCTCCCCACCTCCCGCCCGCACCGACGTCACCCAGGAAACCCCGAAGATTGTCAGTGCACATGCTGGGAGAAGACAGAAGAGGACGGATGTCTCCAGAGGAGCTGCGGAGACAAGGTAAGTGTTTTCTTTTTCAGTTGTAATCCGATTGTCATACAATGCTGTATGACAATCAGATTGCACTGTAACCTGTGTTTCTATTTTTAGCTACCCCGAACCTGGTACGGGGTAAACGCTTGTAGCAAGTTTTCTTACCCCGAACCAGGTTCGGGCTAACCGCCCAGGTGGTTAAAGACTACATCCAGAGAGTAGTGATTAATGATTCATAGTCTGAATGGTCTAAGGTTATTAATGGTGTACCCCAGGGTTCAGTGTAGGGACCTTTACTGTTCAAAATTTTTATAAATGATTTAGAGTGTGGGATTAAAAATACTGTTTGCAGATGACACCAAACTTTGGAATTAGGTCCACACAGGATGTCTATAATCTACAAGCAGACCTGGATGTACTATTTGATTGGGAAGACAAGTGGCAAATGAAATTCAATATTGGGAAATGCAAAGTTATGCACTTGGGGGCTAACAACAAATACATTTGGGGGAGTCAGTAATAGAAAAGGATATGGGGGTTCTGGTAGATCATAGTTTTATTAATAGCATGCAATGCCAAGCTGCAATATCTAAAGCTTGCACTACTAAAACTTTCTTGCATTAAAAGAAGAATAGACTGCAGAGATGGAGACATGATCCTGGCCAGCATTAGTCGGACCTCATCTGTAATATGCAGTCCAGTTTTGGGCACTAGATCACAAAAAGGATATTGTGAAATTGGACAGGGAAGGGCAAGTAAACTAATAGAAGGAATAGAGAAGCTCAGCTATGAGGATAGACAAGCTAAACTAAATCTATTTTCCAAGACTTTTAAGGGGGGAAATGATCACCCTATATAAATATATAAATAGTCTATATAGAGAACTTGCTTCTCAAATATAAGGTCATTAGAAAGAACAAGAGTGTACTCTTTGTGTCTAGAGGAAAAGTTCAATCTCACCATAAGGAAGAGATTCTTCACAGTCCCCTCTGTGAAAATGTGGACAAGACCCCCTCAGGAAGTAGTTTTCTAGAAGTACAAAATATACCCGAGTATTAAAGTTTTAAAGTAAAGACAACAGAGACTGTTGATCCAGGGATCATCTAATTGCCACACGGTTTTGGGAAGAATTTTTTTTACTCTGTTGAAACAAAATTGAACAGGGCTTTATAAGTTTTTTTAGCCTTCTTGTGGATCATATATGTCTATAGGGATTTTATCTGGGTTATGTTCATTTCCCCGGTGGTTGAACATGATGTCCCAGAGGTAAGGATCTTTATCAAGGTCCTCCACCCTGAAAAACCCTTTTCAGAACTGCAGGGGTGCCATTCCTAGTATAGAATTCAGGATTACCCCAAATTGGAGCAAGAGGAAAATGTGCTGAGCGTATATTAGGGCGGTTAACTCAATCTATCCTAGACCCATAGTGAGTATTGAAAGGAGCGGCAGACTATCTGGGGTTACATGCATGAGCACACCTGTGCCACCTTAGCCTCCTTTAGAATAGTGGTGGGGGGTGTGGTCTGGATGGAGACCCAAATGATCGCACACCAGTAGAGCTCTGCTCCAGCCTGCAACAGAAGCTATCATACTAGGCACTGCAGTATCTGTAATGGGCAAACAACGTAGGCAGAAAGCTGTCTCTGCCTCTGGGAGCAAGGGACACACTGCTCCAGCCTCCCAGGCTTTGCTCCAATCTTTTCTGACCCCTGAGCCTGCTAGCATAACTCAGGGACCTAAGATGGTGCCCGGCCCTGTGGCTACTCTAGCTGACTGCTCTTCTTCTTTGGCCCCTAATTGGCTCCTCTCTTCCTCAGCCTTGCAGATGCAGGAGCCAGTTCCAGATCTCCCTTATATGTCTACGTCACTAGAGGATTTCGATCCTGTCTGCACACCATGGGACTTGCAGGGAGGGGATTCCCCAAGCTCCTCCAGCTCTTTTGGGCACGAAGCCGGCCCTTCTGGGTAGGAAGCCAGCTCTATCTGAAACACAGAGCCTCAGGCTCCAGATCCCTGCCACAGCACCAATGACTCTCTGGATGGTCAGCCTGCCTCAACCCACAGTGTAAACAATGCGGCCACGTAATTCTGAACAACAGACAACCCTAGATGATTTTCACCTTCTAGTACAGAAGCTTCAGGGCAGAAATTCACATTCTACGCACGGATCTCCAGCAGTTAGCAGAGTTAATAATGTGGATGATGATCTTCACTGTACTAAAACCCAGGTACTACAGCTCCAAAATTAGGTCACCTTCCAAGCTTCTAAAATTAGAAATCTTAAGCTTCATCTTGAGGAAAATCGGTCCAGGCGCAACAACATTAGGGTGCGAAGCCTTCCAGAAGCTACCCAGCAGGTCGACCTTCCTCTAGTAATCCAAGCAGTTTTCAACAACATCCTAGGTTGCTAACATGCTAATTCCATACTGTTCAATGCACAGAACCCTGTGCATACCTGGTCCTCCCTAAAGACAGCGAGATGTTATCTGCAGGTTACAGGACTACTCCTTGAAAGAAGAAATAATGTGTGTAGCCGACAAGAAATTCTCCATATCCTGGACCCTCACATTCTTAACTGTTTTGAATACTACATGTGGACCTATAATATCCTTTTACTTGATACAATACTACATTTACAATACTACAATATTCTTTTACTTGATTCCCATATGATATGAGCTATTCGTCTCTATATTTGGTCTCTTTAACCACCTAGCCGTTAAGCCCGACCTTGGTACGGGCAAAAAAAAAAGGCTAGGATGGTTAACCCCGTATTTTTGTCACATGCTTACCTCCATGGTCCCGCTGCACATCCAG